>NW_026015133.1:0-26928 GCF_020379485.1 Brassica napus
ACAAGTCACCTACTTGAAACTTGAGATCTTTCCGCCTTCGATCTGCAAGTTCTTTTGGCGATCTTTGTGCCTGTCTCATCTTGTCCCTCAGGAACTTGATCTTTTCGGTTGTCTCTTCCTTCGACAATCTCCGGACTCATGCTGCGTTCCCCAACTTGGGTCCAGCACAAGGTGTCCTGCATGGACGCGCATACAGAGCTTCGTATGGCGACATGCCAATACTACTATGGAAACTATCGTTGTAAGCAAATTCTACCAGGGTAGATGTTTTTCCAGGAATCACCACCACCCCAGTCTAAACACATGCTCGCAACATATCTTCCAACGTCTGGATCGTACGTTCCGACTGTCCATCAGTATGTGGGTGATAGGCTGTACTCATGTTCACTCTTGTTCCTAAAGATTTTGGAAAGCTTTCCAGAAGTAAGATGTAAACCTTGAATCCCTATCTGAAACTATGCTTGCCGGCACACCATGTAGTCGGACGATCTCATCAATGTACTTACATACAATCTGATCTACCCCATCCGACTTCTTGGTAGCCAGGAAGTGTGCTGATTTGGTTAGTCGATCAACCACAACCCAAACCGCATCTTTCTTATTCCTTGTGGTAGGGAACCCGGTCACAAAGTCCATTGTGATGTGATCCCATTTCCATTCGGAATAGGCAAGCTTTGCAATAACCCACTAGGCACCTGATGTTCTGCTTTGATGAGTTGGCAAGTGGAACACTTGGCCACCAACTCCGCAACATCTGCCTTCATACGGATCCAATGATAAAATTTCTTAAGATTCTGGTACATCTTGGACTTATGAGCCTCCCTGATAATCTCTTCCTTTAGACTTATATCATTAGGAACACTGATCCATCCGTTTACTAGGATGGTACCATCCTTTGCAGTCTGGTACTCCGTCCTATCATTCTGAGCAACCTTATTCAGGTTCTCGTCCTGACCTTGAGCCAACCGGATTCGAGTAAGCAGGTCGGCTTGGTTAACCGCCTCCAACCCCAAAGCTTCGGTTGCCGTAGTCAGCACGTTCAGCCGCAGAGCACGGACCATACCGTCCAGGTCGTCCGCCTCCCGTTCGGCCGATACGTCAGCCCTCTTCCGGCTCAAAGCGTCTGCTACCAGATTAGCCTTTCCCGGATAGTAGGTGATGTCCAAATCGTAGTCAGCTACGAATTCCATCCACCTCCTCTGCCTTAAGTTTAACTCAGGCTGGGTGAATATATACTTAAGACTCTTATGGTCCGTAAGTATCTGAACTTTGGCGCCATATAAGTATGATCGCCAAATCTTTAAGGCGAATACTGCCGCAGCCATTTCGAGATCATGGGTGGGGTAGTTTCCCTCATGTTTCCTCAACTGCCTGGACGCATAGGCAATGACCTTCCCATGCTGGGTCAATACGCAACCTAGTCCAGTGATGGACACGTCCGTATAGACCACATATGGTTGGTCGGCCTCCGGAAGCACCAGGACGGGTGTGCTAGTCAGCATGTTCTTAAGTGCGGAGAAACATTCCTCACACTCTTCAGCCCATGTGAACTTAACGTCCTTCCCAGTCAACCGCGTCATAGGCTGAGCCAGGCTTGCGAATCCTTTCACAAACTTCCTATAGTAACCTGCCAGCCCTAAGAAGCTTCTGACTTCCGTGGCACTGCGTGGTCGGGGCCAATCCTTGATTGCCCTGATCTTCTCTGGATCCACCGAGATGCCCTGATCGGAAACAATATGGCCGAGGAACCCAATACTCTCTGCAAACTCGCCAAAAACTGCATTTACTGAGTTTAGCATAGAGTTTGTGTTCTCGTAATCGTTCCAGCACGGCTCTCAAGTGTTTCCTATGAGATTCCTCATCCTTCGAATAATTAGGATATCATCAATGAAGATGATCACGAATTCATCCAAGAAATCCCGGAACACGCTGTTCATCATTTTCATGAAAGCGGCAGGTGCATTGGTCAGACCGAACGGCATCACTACGAACTCGTAATGACCGTACCTGGTCCTAAATGCCGTCTTCCTAATATCATTTGGCTCTATAGGGATCTGATGATACCCTGAAGCCAAATCAATCTTGGAAAACCACTTGGCTCCTTTGAGTTGATCCAACACTCGTCTATCCTGGGCAACGGGTACTTGTTCTTCACAGTGACCCTGTTCAACCCTCGATAGTCGATGCACAGACGCATGCTACCATCCTTCTTTTTCACAAAGAGGACTGGTGCACCCCAAGGGAGCTACTTGGCCGTATGAACCCCTTGTCAAGCAATTCTTCCAATTGCTTCTTTAGCTCGGCCATCTCGCCCGGAGCCATCCGGTACGGACTCTTGGACAGCGGAGCTGTCCCTGGCTCTAGTTCAATCGTAAATGGATCCGACCTATCAGGGGGGACACCCTGAGGTACCTGGAACACATCTGGGAACTTCGACACCAACCACGAATCCTCTGAAGGTCTTTCAGACAGACAGAACTGCCCGGCTCTGTAGTTGTAATTGTAGCCAAAAAGGACTGACAACCCTGTTCCAACATCTGAATCGCTCGAACTGCTGAAACCACTACTTTCTCTTGAGCCGGACACAGACATTGGTATTGGATCGGTCGAAGCCCAGTCTCCAATTGCACACGACCTCTATGGCAATCGAGAGTGGCCCGATACTTTCCCAACCAGTCCATACCTAGGATCACTTCGTGATTCTTTAGGTGGACACAGACCAAATCCACAGGGAATACCTTTCCCTGTATTGACACTGGGATATTTGACATGAGACCTAGTGAGTTCATGGCTTGCCCTCCGGCCGCCCTCACTATCCCAAAATTATCTCCAGCGTCCAGACAGAACAGACCCTTTCCGACCAGTCCCGGACTCACAAAACTATGTGTAGCCCCTGTGTCGAAAAGTACGTGGGTTTCCACACCACCAATCATGAGGGTTCCTAACAGAGACCCCCATCAGAATCCCCTAGACATTCTAGGTTCCATACCAAGCATTTTCTACTTGAATGTAAAAAGAAAATTTAGGAATTACCAGAGATCGAATCAAACGATCCAGAAGCACCGTCGTCCCGGGACAGCTCATACACCCTTGGTGTTGTGGTCGCCCTACTCTGGGTCGACTTGCCTGTGTCTCCACGGCCCTTCCCTTGTCCTCCTTGTAGCTTAGGACAGTCCGACTTGTAGTGTCCCGTCTTGCCACATAGGAAGCAAGTCACGGAGCCGCTGCCACTGGACTGGTCTGAGAATCGGTTTGGTCGAGTGCAGTTTTGGATCGTGTGATCCATGCTGCTTCATCGCACACAAGCCCCCATGGCCTTCCAGCACTCACCGGGATGATTCTTTCCACACTTGGGACATGTAGGTCGGCCACCAGAGGTCTTACCTCCGTCCACCTGGTCCCACTTCCTCTTTTTATCATTTGTCTTGCCCGACGGGCCAGACTGTGACTTAGCCTTAAGCTTAGCTTCTTCAGCCAAGTTAGACTCTAGCAAAGCCACCCGTTCCACCAGTTCTCCGACGGTGTTGAAAGTGCGGATCGAGCAATGGGTCTTCAGTTCTGGCCTTAGGCCTCGGATGAACCTACGGACCTGGACTGCCTCGTCCTCCAGCTCTCTTCCAACAAACCGTCCTGATCGTTGAACTCTTCCAGACTGAGCTTCCAGACGATCCCAAGCCTCAGCAGGGAAGTATTTGCGGTTGAATTCAACTTCAAAGTCCGCAAAACTTTCCAAACTCCCATTGGTGCGCTTGTCCACTGCAAGCCACCAGTTATGCGCGTCCCCTTCCAGGAAGTGAACCGCAATGTCTCGTCTGTAATCCTCTGGACAGCGAGTTGATTGAAAGTTTCGGACCAGCCTACTCCTCCACTCGTCTGCCACAATAGGGTCGGTGCTACCGGAAAATGCTTCGTACCCAACCTGGATAAATGTTGAAGCAGACTCAGATAGTCCACCTTCTTTTCAGACTTTTCCGGTGGATCGATCTCGATCACCTCAACCGTTTCCACAACTGGACCATTGGTGTTGGGGGTGGTCGTAGCCACAGGCGTAGCCTGGCCAACCGAGGAGTTCACTAGTGGCGTGAACAGTTGTGCCATAGCCGCCACCTGAGTCCCCATTACCTTCATGGCCTCTAACAAGTCCTCTTTGGACAGTGTTGCGGGCACATTAGCCGTTCCATCGGCCACTCTCTCATGCTGGTCACCATCACGGTTAGCGTTCGAGGATTCCACTTCCTCATCACTCTCCCGATGTTCCTGACCATCCTGTTGCGTCCCCGTAAGATTAGCCTGATCAGTTGGCAACACGTCTCTAGTGTCAGCCGCGGCCGGATCGGTTTGCAATCCGGATAGATTGGTCCCGTCCATGGCCACTTGACTAGACTGACCGGCTGTTTTCTTACTCCTTCGGGACTTTCCCGATTTGCTTTTTCCAGCCTAAGGATTCAGACAATGTTAGTACGAAACACACTAACATAAACAGAACAAAACAATCCCTAGACTAAGCAATCAAACCTCACCGTGAGACCTAATCAGCTGGCTGCGTGTGTGTTGTGTGTGTGGTCTGCATAACCCAACTATCCTAGAATCAAGCATGCTCTGATACCAACTTGTAAGACCCGAACCCTGGCCTCTCGACCTGATGGAGTCCGCAGGCTTACTTATTAATTTCTTTGCTTGTTTGATCCATTTTAAGTCTTTTAGTTACTAAGTCATATTCGAATATGAGGTTCATAAACAAAGGAACAGATTGCACAGCGGAATAACAATGTATAAACTTTGTATTACTTGGAAACATGAGATTCAATACACAACTTCTTAACAGTCTCATAGACAATCACTAGTTCATCCCTAGCATCATCTAACCACACGTTACACCAGCCTCTCACTGACCGAGCCTTCACGGCTCCTTGGCTTGACCAGAACCATCCTTAGTTCCTGAAACCACAACCAGATAAGCATTAATCATAACCGAGAATAGAACGAATTGATTCTACAATGCTTGGCTTGGTTCCTAGAACTTAGATAAACCTCAGTCAACATACCTATACCGTATCCTAAGTCATTCAACCAACCACCCCTTGACTTAGAATCAGATAGATAGTCCAGAATAGATAAACAGAACACACGAACAGATCCGGATCGTCCCCAAAGACCAATCCGTCTAACCGGATAGAATCTAGGTGCGACCGGCCAATGAAGTCCGGCTCAATGGCCCAACGGACTCCCTTACCTGATCCGGCCTTAGGCCTGGATCCAATCGGCCGAGTAAGCCTCAAGCCTAATCCGGAAGGCTTAGCAACCGGTCAGACCTTGCGACTCTACCTTGGCTTAGACAAACCGTGACCTTGTCCTAACTAGACAAGCCATAGGCTGATCCATAAGGATCGGTCCTAACCTGTCCCGAAAGACACTGTTTGGAACATGCACCCTTTGGCCAATCATGCCTCTTGGTCCTCGTACCTTTTGATGTTCGTAACCTTTGGTATCTCGTACCTTTTGGTCACTGACACCCTTTGGCAACTCACAACCTTTGGACACTCATGACTCTTGACAACTCGTGCCCTTGGGTCATTCCCAACCGTTCGTCCTAACCGTCCAGTCTTGGTGCGATCGGATCATCCGACTAACCGACCCGTGTCTAGGCTAGCGGTTTGATTATGTTCGGCCAAAACTAGGGACGTGTCCCTTGGACTCAACCAACACAACCTTTCGTGTTTAACCAGAGAAGAAGAGAGAGAAACGAATTGAAACAGATAAGGAGAGCCCGGGGACTTAGGAACCGAGCAGAGCCGCGGTGCGGTCGCATGGACCGTCCGTTCGGTCTGATGGAGCCACGGCCCATCACATACCTTGTGAACCACGTCTGGGTTCTCCATGCTCTTCTCCTTGCCTTGATCTCCCATTCTTGACCGGGGTTAGTTCTCAAACGATCAGAGTCGCCGGAACACAACACCACCACAATCGGCCAACTCTCTCTTTCTCTCTTTCTTTCTCTCTACGTTTTTCTCTGAGTATTTTACTCTGGAATTGGATAATGAAATCGACCAGAGAGCCCCCATATTTATAGAAAACGAGGGGGTAAGTCTTGCCCCACGAACAGGCACGACTTGCTAGCGAATGGGCACCATCGGCCAAGGGTTGTCCCCTTTCGGCCACTTGCATCCCTTCGCCCTTTCTGATTGGGTTTGGCCCAACCCACGCCCCAGGCCTCCTGGACTTAGCCCACAGCCTTGTCCAAAGACCCAACAGCCCATGGCCTCATGGCCGGACCTCACAGCCCGCCACTGACCCGGACCCGGACCATCGGCCTAAAGCCCGGACAGTCCGTCTAGTTGAGATGAGCTGACTCTCAGCTGCCTCAGCTGAGTGAGCTAGTAGTCCAGCTAGTGGAGCTGACTTAGTAGGGACTGAGCTGGAGTGAACTGAACCTAGCTTCATTGAGCTGGCCGAGCTACTCGTCCACTTCGTCCAGCTACCGTCATACTCGTCCTAGCTGTCTCTTAGCTTGTATAAGGTTAAGTCTAAGTTTCCTTATGTCCTTAACCTTCTTTCTCGACCATGGAACGCTTGCCTTGATGTCCTAAGACTGGCTTGCACATTTCCTCGAACCCATGGCCGTCCCAACAATCCTACTCAGGATTGGGGGCGTGACACAGACGGACACACACGGACAGCCACGGACGTCTTGTGTATGCTGACGGACACACACGGACGTCCTGTGTGTGCTGACGGACACCCACGGACGTTCTGTGTGTGCTGACAGACACACACGGACACACACGGACGTCATGTGTGTGCTGACGGACAGCCACAAACAGCCACGAACGTCCTATGTGTGCTGGCGGACACCCACGGACGTCCTGTGTGTACTGAACAGACAGCCCACGTGGGACAAAATCACCCAAACAGTCCATGGGAAGGGCCAGCGTGCTGAGTCCAAGGACCAACGTGCTGATATGTGTACTGAGGGACAGCCACGGACGTTCTGTGTGTGCTGACGGACACACACGGACAGCCACGGACATCCTGTGTGTGCTGGCGGAGACCCACAGACGTCCTGTGGGTACTGAACAGACAGCCCGAGGGCCAAAATCACCCGAACAGTCCACAGGAAGGGTCAGGGTGCGGAGTCAAAGGACCAACGTGCTGATATGTGTACTGATGGACAGCCACGGACGTCATGTGTGTGCTGACGGACACACACGCACAGCCACGAACGTCCTGTGTGTGCTGACTGACACACACGGACGTCCTGTGTGTGCTGACGGACACCCACGGACGTCCTGTGTGTACTGAACAGACAGCCCACGTGGGCCTAAATCACCCGAACAGTCCATGGGAAGGTAAGCGTGCTGAGTCCAAGGACCAACGTGCTGATATGTGTACTGATGGACAGCCACGGACGTCCTGTGTGTGCTGACGGACACACACGGACATCCTGTGTGTGCTGACACAGATAGCCCCCACGTGGCCAAAATTACCCAAACAGTCCACGGGAAGGGCCAGCGGGCAGAGTCCAAGGACCAATGTGCTGATATGTGTACTGATGGACAGCCACGAACGTCCTGTGTGTGCTGACGGACACACACGGACAGCCACAGACGTCCTGTGTTTGCTGACGGACACACACAGACGTCCTGTGTGTGCTGACGGACACCCACGGACATCCTGTGTGTGCTGACAGACACACACGGACACACACGGACGTCCTTTGTGTGCTGACGGACAGCCACAAACAGCCACGGATGTCCTGTGTGTGCTGGCGGACACCCACGGACGTCCTGTGTGTACTGAACAGACAGCCCACGTTGGATAAAATCACCCAAACAGTCCACGGGAAGGGCCAGCGTGCTGAGTCCAAGACCAACGTGCTGATATGTGTACTGAGGGACAGCCACGGACGTCCTGTGTGTGTGCTGACGGACACAGACGGACACACACGGACAGCCATGGACGTCCTGTGTGTGCTGGCTGACACCCACAGACGTCCTGTGTGTACTGAACAGACAGCCCACGAGGGCCAAAATTACCCAACAGTCCACAGGAAGGGTCAGCGTGCGGAGTCAAAGGACCGATGTGTCATGCCCCCAATCCTGAGTAGGATTGTTGGGACGGCCATGGGTCGAGGAAACGTACAAGCCAGTCTTAGGACATCAAGGCAAGCGTTTCCATGGTCGAGAAAGAAGGTTAAGGACATAAGGAAACTTAGACTTAACCTTATACAAGCTAAGAGACAGCTAAGACGAGTAAGACGGTAACTGGACAAAGTGGAAGAGTAGCTCGACCAAGTCAATGAAGTTAGGTTTAGTTCACTCCAGCTTAGTCCCTACTAAGTCAGCTCCACTAGCTGGACTACTAGCTCACCCAGCTGAGGCAGCTGAGAGTCAGCTCACCTCAGCTAGATGGACTGTTCGGGCTTTAGGCCGATGGTCCGGGTCCGGGTCAGGTGGCGGGCCATGAGGCCATGGGCTGTTGGGTCTTTGGGCAAGGCCGTGGGCTAAGTCCATCAGGCTTGGGGCGTGGGTTGGGCTGGTGACTATGCTTGCAAGTGGCCGAAAGGGGACAACCCTTGGCCGATGGTGCCCATTCGCTAGCAAGTCGTGCCTGTTCGTGGGGCAAGACTTACCCCCTCGTTTTCTATAAATATGGGGGCTCTCCTGTCGATTTCATTATCCAATTCCAGAGTAAAATACTCAGAGAAAAACGTAGAGAGAAAGAAAGAGAGAAAGAGAGAGTTTCGGCCAAGAGAAAGGCCGAGTGTGGTGGTGTTGTGTTCCGGCGACTCTGATCGTTTGGGAACTAACTCCGGTCAATGGGAGATCAAGACAAGGAGAAGAGCATGGAGAACCCAGACGTGGTTCACAAGGTATGTGATGGGCCGTGGCTCCATCAGACCAAACGGACGGTCCATGCGACCGCACCGCGGCTCTGCTCGGTTCCTAAGTCCCATCCGGCTCTCCTTATCTGTTTCAATTCGTTTCTCTTTCTTCTCTCTGGTTAAACACGAAAGGTTGTGTTGGTTGAGTCCAAGGGACACGTCCCTAGGCTTTGGCCGAACATAATCAAACCGCTAGCCTAGACACGGGTCGGTTAGTCGGATGATCCGATCGCACCATGACTGGGCGGTTAGGACGAACGGTTGGGAATGACCCAAAGGGCACGAGTTGTCAAGAGTCATGAGTGTGCAAAGGTTGTGAGTTGCCAAGGGTGTCAGTGACCAAAGGTACGAGATACCAAAGGTTACGAACATCAAAAGGTACGAGGACCAAGAGGCACGAATGGCCAAAGGGTGCATGTTCCAAACGGTGTCTTTCGGGACAGGTTAGGACCGATCCTTATGGATCAGCCTATGGCTTGTCTAGTTCAGACAAGGTCACGGTTTGTCTAAGCCAAGATAGAGTCGCAAGGTCTGACCGGTTGCTAAGCCTTCCGGATTAGGCTTGAGGCTTACTCGCCGATTGGATCCAGGCCTAAGGCCGGATCAGGTAAGGAAGTCCATTGGGCCATTGAGCCAGACTTCATTGGCCGGTCGCACCTAGATTCTATCCGGTTAGACGGATTGGTCTTTGGGACGATCCGGATCTGTTCGTGTGTCCTGTTTATCTATTCTGGACTATCTATCTGATTCTAAGTCAAGGGGTGGTTGGTTGAATGACTTAGGATACGGTAGATAGGTTCATACTTTTTATGATTATGTTGACTGAGGTTTATCTAAGTTCTAGGAACCAAGCCAAGCATTGTAGAATCAATCTGTTCTATTCTCGGTTATGATTAATGCTTATCTGGTTGTGGTTTCAGAAACTAAGGATGGTTCTGGTCAAGCCAAGGAGCCGTGAAGGCTCGGTCAGTGAGAGGCTGTGTAACGTGTGGTTAGATGATGCTAGGGATGAACTAGTGATTGTCTATGAGACTGTTAAGAAGTTGTGTATTGAATCTCATGTTTCTAAGTAATACAAGTTAACACATTATTATTCCGCTGTGCAATCTGTTCCTTTGTTTATGAACCTCATATTCGAATATGACTTAGTAAATAAACGACTTAAAATGGATCAAACAAGCAAAGAAATTAATAAGTAAGCCTGCGGACTCCATCAGGTCGAGAGGCCAGGGTTCGGGTCTTACAAGTTGGTATCAGAGCATGCTTGATTCTAGGATAGTTGGGTTATGTAGTCCACACACCACACACACACACACCACACACACAGCCAACTGATTAGGTCTCACGGTGAGGTTTGATTGCTTAGTCTAGGGATTGTTTTGTTCTGTTTATGTTTAGTATGTTTCGTACTAACGTTGTCTGAATCCTTAGGCTGGAAAAAGCAAATCGGGAAAGTCCCGAAGGAGTAAGAAAACGGCCGGTCAGTCTAGTCAAGTGGCCATGGACGGAACCAATCAGTCCGGATTGCAAACCGATCCGGCCGCGGCTGACACTAGAGATGTGTTGCCAACTAATCAGGCTAACCTTACGGGGACGCAACGGGATGGTCAGGAACATCAGGAGAGTGATGAGGAAGTGGAATCCTCGAACGCTAACCGTGATGGTGACCAGCATGAGAGAGTGGCCGATGGAACGGCTAATGTGCCCGCAACACTGTCCAAAGAAGACTTGTTAGAGGCCATGAAGGTAATGGGGACTCAGGTGGCGGCTATGGCCCAACTGTTCACGCCACTAGTGAACTCATCGGTTGGCCAGCTACGCCTGTGGCTACGACCACCCCCAACACCAATGGTCCAGTTGTGGAAACGGTTGAGGTGATCGAGATCGATCCACCGGAAAAGTCTGAAAAGAAGGTTGACTATCTGAGTCTGCTTCAACATTTATCCAGGTTGGGTACGAAGCATTTCTCCGGTAGCACCGACCCTATTGTGGCAGACGAGTGGAGGAGTAGGCTGGTCCGAAACTTTCAATCAACTCGCTGTCCAGAGGATTATAGGCGAGACATTGCGGTTCACTTCCTGGAAGGGGACGCGCATAACTGGTGGCTTGCAGTGGACAAGCGCACCAATGGGAGTCTTGAAAGTTTTGCGGACTTTGAAGTTGAATTCAACCGCAAATACTTCCCTGCTGAGGCTTGGGATCGTCTGGAAGCTCAGTTTCTAGATTTGGCCCAAGGCCGCAGGACCGTACGAGAGTACGAAGAAGAGTTCAACCGGCTCAGACGGTTTGTTGGAAGAGAGCTGGAGGACGAGGCAGTCCAGGTCCGTAGGTTCATCCGAGGACTAAGGCCAGAACTGAAGACCCATTGCTCGATCCGCACTTTCAACACCGTCGGAGAACTGGTGGAACGGGTGGCTTTGCTAGAGTCTAACTTGGCTGAAGAAGTTAAGCTTAAGGCTAAGTCACAGTCTGGCCCGTCGGGCAAGACAAATGATAAAAGAGGAAGTGGGACCAGGTGGACGGAGGTAAGGCCTCTGTGGCCGACCTACATGTCCCAAGTGTGGAAAGAATCATCCCGGTGAGTGGTGGAAGGCCATGGGGGCTTGTGTGCAATGTGGCAGCATGGATCACACGATCCAAAACTACACTCGACCAAACCGATTCTCAGACCAGTCCAGTGGCAGCGGCTCCGTGACTTGCTTCCTATGTGGCAAGACTGGACACTACAGGTTGGACTGTCCTAAGCTACAAGGAGGACAAGGGAAGGGTTGTGGAGACACAGGCAAGTCGACCCAGAGTAGGCCGATCACAACACCAAGGGTGTATGAGCTGTCCCGGGACGACGGCGCTTCTGGATCGTTTGATTCAATATCTGGAACCCTCATGATTGGTGGTGTGGAAACCCATGTACTTTTCGACACAGGGGCTACACATAGTTTTGTGAGTCCGGGACTGGTCGGAAAGGGTCTGTTCTGTCTGGACGCTGGAGATAATTTTGGGATAGTGAGGGCGGCCGGAGGGCAAGCCATGAACTCACTAGGTCTCATGTCAAATATCCCAGTGTCAATACAGGGAAAGGTATTCCCTGTGGATTTGGTCTGTGTCCACCTAAAGAATCACGAAGTGATCCTAGGTATGGACTGGTTGGGAAAGTATCGGGCCACTCTCGATTGCCATAGAGGTCGTGTGCAATTGGAGACTGGGCTTCATCCGATCCAGTACCAATGTCTGTGTCCGGCTCAAGAGAAAGTAGTGGTTTCAGCAGTTCGAGCGATTCGGATGTTGGAACAGGGTTGTCAGTCCTTTTTGGCTACAATTACAACTACAGAGCCGGGCAGTTCTATCTGTCTGAAAGACCTTTCAAAGGATTCGTTGGTGTCGAAGTTCCCAGATGTGTTCCAGGTACCACAGGGTGTCCCCCTGATAGGTCGGATCCATTTACGATTGAACTAGAGCCAGGGACAGCTCCCGCTGTCCAAGAGTCCGTACCGAATTGCTCCGGCCGAGATGGCCGAGCTAAAGAAGCAATTAGAAGAATTGCTGGACAAGGGTTCATACGTCCAAGTAGCTCCCCTTGGGGTGCACCAGTCCTCTTTGTGAAAAAGAAGGATGGTAGCATGCGTCTGTGCATCGACTATCGAGGGTTGAACAGGGTCACTGTGAAGAACAAGTACCCGTTGCCCAGGATAGACGAGCTGTTGGATCAACTCAAAGGAGCCAAGTGGTTTTCCAAGATTGATTTGGCTTCAGGGTATCATCAGATCCCTATAGAGCCAAATGATATTAGGAAGACGACATTTAGGACCAGGTACGGTCATTACGAGTTCGTAGTGATGCCGTTCGGTCTGACCAATGCACCTGCCGCTTTCATGAAAATGATGAACAGCGTGTTCCGGGATTTCTTGGATGAATTTGTGATCATCTTCATTGATGATATCCTAATTTATTCCAAGGATGAGGAATCTCATAGGAAACACTTGAGAGCCGTGCTGGAACGATTACGAGAACACAAACTCTATGCTAAACTCAGTAAATGCAGTTTTTGGCAGAAGAGTATTGGGTTCCTCGACCATATTTTTTCCGACCAGGGCATCTCGGTGGATCCAGAGAAGATCAGGGCAATCAAGGATTGGCCCCGACCACGCAGTGCCACGGAAGTCAGAAGATTCTTAGGGCTGGCAGGTTACTATAGGAAGTTTGTGAAAGGATTCGCAAGCTTGGCTCAGCCTATGACGCGGTTGACTGGGAAGGACGTTAAGTTCACATGGGCTGAAGAGTGTGAGGGATGTTTCTCCGCACTTAAGGACATGCTGACTAGCGAACCCATCCTGGTGCTTCCGGAAGCCGATCAACCATATGTGGTCTATACGGACGCGTCCATCACTGGACTAGGTTGCGTGTTGACCCAGCATGGGAAGGTCATTGCCTATGCGTCCAGGCAGTTGAGAAAACATGAGGGAAACTACCCCACCCATGATCTCGAAATGGCTGCGGTAGTATTCGCCTTAAAGATTTGGCGATCATACTTGTATGGCGCCAAAGTTCAGATACTTACGAACCATAAGAGTCTTAAGTATATATTCACCCAGCCTGAGTTAAACTTAGGCAGAGGAGGTGGATGGAATTCGTAGCTGACTACGATTTGGACATAATTCCAGATTCTCGGTTCATCCTGGTGCAACGAAGATGTACCAGAACCTTAAGAATTGTATCATTGGATCCGTATGAAGGCAGATGTCGCGGAGTGGGTGGCCAAGTGTTCCACTTGCCAACTCATCAAAGCAGAACATCAAGTGCCTAGTGGGTTATTGCAAAGCTTGCCTATTCCGGAATGGAAATGGGATCACATCACAATGGACTTTGTGACCGGGTTCCCTACCACAAGGAGTAAGAAAGATGCGGTTTGGGTTGTGGTTGATCGCCTAACCAAATCAGCACACTTTCTGGCTATCAAGAAGTCGGATGGGGTCGACCAGATTGTACGTATGTACATTGATGAGATTGTCCGACTACATGGTGTGTCGGCAAGCATAGTTTCAGATAGGGATTCAAGGTTTACATCTTACTTCTGGAAAGCTTTCCAAAAAGCTTTAGGAACAAGAGTGAACATGAGTACAGCCTATCACCCACAGACTGATGGAAAGTCGGAACGTACAATCCAGACGTTGGAAGATATGTTGCGAGCATGTGTTTTAGACTGGGGTGATTCCTGGGAAAAACATCTACCTCTGGTAGAATTTGCTTACAACAATAGTTCCATAGTAGTATTGGCATGTCGCCATACGAAGCTCTGTATGGGCGTCCATGCAGGACACCCTTGTGCTGGACCCAAGTTGGGGAACGCAGCATGATTGGTCCGGAGATTGTCGAAGAGACAACCAAAAAGATCAAGTTCTTGAGGGACAAGATGAGACCGGCACAAGATCGCCAAAAGAACTATGCAGATCGAAGAAGGAAAGATCTTGAGTTTCAAGTAGGTGACTTGGTGTATCTTAAAATGATTACCTTCAAAGGACGAGTCCGAATTTCCAGGAGACGGAAGTTAGATCCGAGATACTTGGGGCCGTTCAAGATCATTGAAAGATTTGGTATGGTGGCCTACAAGTTGGACTTGTCGGCCAAGATGGATGCATTTCATAATGTGTTACATGTCTCCCAACTCCGGAAATGCCTGACGGACCAAGACATCGCTCTTCCTGCCATTCCAGACGATCTTGTTAAGAACCTAACCTTGGAAACGAGGCCAGTTCGAATTATAGATAGGATGGAAAAGCAACAAGGAAGAAGACGGTCCAGATGGTCAAGGTCGTCTGGGACTGTAATGGTCAGGATATAATCACTTGGGAAACCGAAGCTAGAATGAAAGCAGAGTACCCAGAGTGGTTGGATCAGTTTGTTTCTGAGGAAGAATTCGATTCGGATTCGAGGATGAATCCATCCCAGGGGGGGGAGACTTGTCACGCCCCCAATCCTGAGTAGGATTGTTGGGACGGCCATGGGTCGAGGAAACGTACAAGCCAGTCTTAGGACATCAAGGCAAGCGTTCCATGGTCGAGAAAGAAGGTTAAGGACATAAGAAAACTTAGACTTAACCTTATACAAGCTAAGAGACAGCTAGGACGAGTAAGACGGTAACTGGACGAAGTGGACGAGTAGCTCGACCAGCTCAATGAAGCTTGGTTTAGTTCACTCCAGCTCAGTCCCTACTAAGTCAGCTCCACTAGCTGGACTACTAGCTCACCCAGCTGAGGCAGCTGAGAGTCAGCTCACCTCAGCTAGACGGACTGTTCGGGCTTTAGGCCGATGGTCCGGGTCGGGTCAGTGGCGGGCTGTGAGGTCCGGCCATGAGGCCATGCGCTGTTGGGTCTTTGGGCAAGGCCGTGGGCTAAGTCCATGAGGCTTGGGGCGTGGGTTGGGCTGGTGACCGACCCCAAACCCAACCAGAAAGGGCAAAGGGATGCAAGTGGCCGAAAGGGGACAACCCTTCGCCAATGGTGCCCATTCGCTAGCAAGTCGTGCTTGTTCGTGGGGCAAGACATACCCCTCATTTTCTATAAATATGGGGGCTCTCCTGTCGATTTCACTATCCAATTCCAGAGTAAATACTCAGAGAAAAACGTAGAGAGAAAGAAAGAGAGAAAGAGAGAATTCCGGCCACAGAAAGGCCGAGTGTGGTGGTGTTTTGTTCCGGCGACTCTGATCGTTTGGGAACTAACTCCGGTCAAGAATGGGAGATCAAGACAAGGAGAAGAGCATGGAGAACCCAGACGTGGTTCACAAGGTATGTGATGGGCCGTGGCTCCATCAGACCAAACGGACGGTCCACCGCGGCTCTGCTCGGTTCCTAAGTCCCATCCGGCTTTCCTTATCTGTTTCAATTCGTTTCTCTTCTCTTCTCTCTGGTTAAACACGAAAGGTTGTGTTGGTTGAGTCCAAGAGACATGTCCCTAGGCTTTGGCCGAACATAATCAAACCGCTAGCCTAGACACGGGTCGGTTAGTCGGATGATCCGATCGCACCATGACTGGGCGGTTAGGACGAACGGTTGGGAATGACCCAAAGGGCACGAGTTGTCAAGAGTCATGAGTGTCCAAAGGTTGTGAGTTGCCAAAGGGTGTCAGTGACCAAAAGGTACGAGCTACCAAAGGTTACGAACATCAAAAGGTACGAGGACCAAGAGGCACAAATGGCCAAAGGGTGCATGTTCCAAACGGTGTCTTTCGGGACAGGTTAGGACCGATCCTTATGGATCAGCCTATGGCTTGTCTAGTTCAGACAAGGTCACGGTTTGTCTAAGCCAAGATAGAGTCGCAAGGTCTGACTGGTTGATGCTTACTCAGCCGATTGGATCCAGGCCTAAGGCCGGATCAGGTAAGGAAGTCCGTTGGGCCATTGAGCCAGACTACATTGGCCGGTCGCACCTAGATTCTATCCGGTTAGACGGATTGGTCTTTGGGGACGATCCGGATCTGTTCGTGTGTCCTATTTATCTATTCTGGACTATCTATCTGATTCTAAGTTAAGGGGTGGTTGGTTGAATGACTTAGGATACGGTAGATAGGTTCATACTTTTTATGATTATGTTGACTGAGGTTTATCTAAGTTCTAGGAACCAAGCCAAGCATTGTAGAATCAATTCGTTCTACTCTCGGTTATGATTAATGCTTATCTGGTTGTGGTTTCAGGAACTAAGGATGGTTCTGGTCAAGCCAAGGAGCCGTGAAGGCTCGGTCAGTGAGAGGCTGTGTAACGTGTGGTTAGATGATCCTAGGGATGAACTAGTGATTGTCTATGAGACTGTTAAGAAGTTGTGTATTGAATCTCATGTTTCTAAGTAATACAAGTTAACACATTATTATTCCGCTGTGCAATCTGTTCCTTTGTTTATGAACCTCATATTCGAATATGACTTAGTAAATAAAAGACTTAAAATGGATCAAACAAGCAAAGATATTAACAAGTAAGCCTGCGGACTCCATCAGGTCGAGAGGCCAGGGTTCAGGTCTTACACAACGTGCTGATATGTGTACTGACGGACAGCCACAGACGTCATGTGTGTGCTGACAGACACACACGGACACAACGCACAGCCACGAACGTCTTGTGTGTGCTGACGGACACACACGGAACGTCCTGTGTGTGCTGACGGACACCCACAGACGTCCTGTGTGTACAGAACAGACAGCCCACGTGGGCCAAAATCACCCAAACAGTCCACGTGAAGGGCCAGCGTGCTGAGTCCAAGGACCAACGTGCTGATATGTGTACTGATGGACACAGACATCCTGTGTGTGCGGGCCGACACCCACAGACGTCTTGTGTGTACTGACCAGACAGCCACGTGGAAGGTTCAACGTGCGGAGTCCAAGGACCACGTGCTGATATGTGTACTGATGGACAGCCACGGACGTCCTGTGTGTGCTGACGGACACACACGGGTAACACACGGACATCCCCGGATGTCCTGTGTGTGCTGACTGACACACACGGACGTCCTGTGTGTGCTGATGGACACCCACAGACGTCCTGTGTGTACTGAACAGACAGCCCACGTGGGCCTAAATCACCGAACAGTCCACGGGAAGGGTAAGCGTGCTGAGTCCAAGGACCAACGTGCTGATATGTGTACTGATGGACAGCCACAGACGTCATGTGTGTGCTGACGGACACACACGCACAGCCACAGACGTCCTGTGTGTGCTGGCGGACACCCACGGACGTCCTGTGTGTACTGAACAGACAGCCCACGTGGGCCAAAATCACCCAAACAGTCCACGGAAGGGCCAGCGTGCAGAGTCAAAGGACCAACGTGCTGATATGTGTACTGATGGACAGCCACGAACTTCCTGTGTGTGCAGCCGGACACACACGGACAGCCACGGACGTCCTGTGTATGCTGACGGACACACACGGACGTGCTGTGACTGCTGACGCACACCCATGGACATCCTGTGTCTGCTGACAGACACACACGGACACACACGGACGTCCTGTGTGTGCTGACGGACAGCCATAAACAGCCACGGACGTCCTGTGTGTGCTGGCGGACACCCACGGACGTCCTGTGTGTACTGAACAACAGCCCAGGTGGGACAAAATCACCCAAACAGTCCACGGGAAGGGCCAGCGTGCTGAGTCCAAGGACCAACGTTCTGATATGTGTACTGAGGGACAGCCACGGACGTCCCGTGTGTGATGACGGACACACACGGACAGCCACGGACATTCTGTGTGTGCTGGCGGAGACCCACGGACGTTCTGTGTTTACTGAACAGACAGCCCACGTGGGCCTAAATCACCCGAACAGTCCAAGGGAAGGGTAAGCGTGCTGAGTCCAAGGACCAACGTGCTGATATGTGTACTGATGGACAGCCACGGACGTCCTGTGTGTGCTGACGGACACACACGGACACACAAGGACAGCACGGACGTCCTGTGTGTGCTGGCGGACACCCACGGACATCCTGTGTGTACTGAACAGATAGCCCACGTGGGCCAAAATCACCCAAACAGTCCACGGGAAGGGCCAGCGTGCAGAGTCCAAGGACAATGTGCTGATATGTGTACTGATGGACAGCCACGAACGTCCTGTGTTTGCTGACGGACACACACAGACAGCCACAGACGTCCTGTGTATGTTGACGGACACACACACGGACATCCTGTGTGTGCTGACGGACACCCACGGACGTCCTGTGTGTGTTGACAGACACACACAGACACACACGGACGTCCTGTGTGTGCTGACGGACAGCCACAAACAGCCACGACCTCCTGTGTGTGATTGCGGACACCCACGGACGTCCTGTGTGTACTGAACAGATAGCCCACGTGGGCCAAAATCACCCAACAGTCCACGGGAAGGGCCAGCGTGCAGAGTCCAAGGACCAACGTGCTGATATGTGTACTGATGGACAGCCATGAACTTCCTGGTGGTGCTGGCGGAGACCTACAGACGTCCTGTGTGTACTGAACAGAGAGCCCACGAGGGCAAAATCAGCCGAACAGTCCACAGGAAGGGTCAGCGTGCGGCGTCAAAGCCAACGTGCTGATATGTGTACTGATGGACAGCCACGGACGTCATGTGTTGCTGACGAACACACCCGGACACACACGCACAGCCACGAACGTCCTGTGTGTGCTGACTGACACACACGGACGTCCTGTGTGTGCTGACGGACACCCACAGACGTCCTGTGTATACTGAACAGACAGCCCACGTGGGCCTAAATCACCCGAACAGTCCACTGGAAGGGTA
The DNA here is from genome assembly GCF_020379485.1 of Brassica napus. Taxonomy (NCBI): domain Eukaryota; kingdom Viridiplantae; phylum Streptophyta; class Magnoliopsida; order Brassicales; family Brassicaceae; genus Brassica; species Brassica napus. The sequence goes on from NW_026015133.1 coordinate 19,140, forward strand.
AGGGTGCTGAGTCCAAGGACCAACGTGCTGATATGTGTACTGATGGACAGCCACGGACGTCCTGTGTGTGCTGACGGACACACACGGACACACAAGGACAGCCACGGACGTCCTGTGTGTGCTGGCGGACACCCACGGACATCCTGTGTGTACTGAACAGATAGCCCACGTGGGCCAAAATCACCCAAACAGTCCACGGGAAGGGCCAGCGTGCAGAGTCCAAGGACCAATGTGCTGATATGTGTACTGATGGACAACCACGAACGTCCTGTGTTTGCTGACGGACACACAGACAGCCACAGACGTCCTGTGTATGCTGACGGACACACACGGACATCTGTGTGTGCTGACGGACACCCACGGACGTCCTGTGTGTGTTGACAGACACACACAGACACACACGGACGTCCTGTGTGTGCTGACGGACACCCACAAACAGCCACGGACCTCCTGTGTGTGCTTGCGGACACCCACGGACGTCCTGTGTGTACTGAACAGATAGCCCACGTGGGCCAAAATCACCCAAATAGTCCACGGGAAGGGCCAGCGTGCAGAGTCCAAGGACCAACGTGCTGATATGTGTACTGATGGACAGCCATGAACTTCGTGTGTGTGCTGGCGAAGACCTATAGACGTCCTGTGTGTACTGAACAGACAGCCCCACGAGGGCCAAATCAGCCGAACAGTCCACAGGAAGGGTCAGCATGCGGCGTCAAAGGACCAACGTGCTGATATGTGTACTGATGGACAGCCACGGACGTCATGTGTGTGCTGACGGACACACCCGACACACACGCACAGCCACGAACGTCCTGTGTGTGCTGACTGACACACACGGACGTCCTGTGTGTGCTGACACGGACACCCACGGACGTCCTGTGTATACTGAACAGACAGCCCACGTGGGCCTAAATGACCCGAACAGTCCACTGGAAGGGTAAGGGTGCTGAGTCCAAGGACCAACGTGCTGATATGTGTACTGATGGACAGCCACAGACGTCATGTGTGTGCTGACGGACACACACGCACAGCCACAGACGTCCTGTGTGTGCTGGCGGACACCCACGGACGTCCTGTGTGTACTGAACAGATAGCCCACGTGGGCCAAAATCACCCAAACAGTCCAAAGGAAGGGCCAGCGTGCAGAGTCAAGGACCAACGTGCTGATATGTGTACTGATGGACAGCCACGAACTTCCTGTGTGTGCAGCCGGACACACACGGACAGCCACGGACGTCCTGTATGCTGACGGACACACACGGACGTGCTGTGACTGCTGACGCACACCCATGGACATCCTGTGTCTGCTGACAGACACACACGGACACACACGGACGTCCTGTGTGTGCTGACGGACAGCCATAAACAGCCACGGACGTCCTGTGTGTGCTGGCGGACACCCACGGACGTCCTGTGTGTACTGAACAGACAGCCCAGGTGGGACAAAATCACCCAAACAGTCCACGGGAAGGGCCAGCGTGCTGAGTCCAAGGACCAACGTGTCTGATATGTGTACTGAGGGACAGCCACGGACGTCCCGTGTGTGATGACGGACACACACGGACCCACGGACATTCGTGTGTGCTGGCGGGACCCACGGACGTTCTGTGTTTACTGAACAGACAGCCCACGTGGGCCTAAATCACCCGAACAGTCCAGGGAAGGGTAAGCGTGCTGAGTCCAAGGACCAACGTGCTGATATGTGTACTGATGGACAGCCACGGACGTCCTGTGTGTGCTGACGGACACACACGGACACACAAGGACAGCCACGGACGTCCTGTGTGTGCTGGACAACCCACGGACATCCTGTGTGTACTGAACAGATAGCCCACGTGGGCCAAAATCACCCAAACAGTCCACGGGAAGGGCCAGCGTGCAGAGTCCAAGGACAAATGTGCTGATATGTGTACTGATGGACAGCCACGAACGTCCTGTGTTTGCTGACGGACACACACAGACAGCCACAGACATCCTGTGTATGCTGACGGACACACACGGACATCCTGTGTGTGCTGACGGACACCCACGGACGTCCTGTGTGTGTTGACAGACACACACAGACACACACGGACGTCCTGTGTGTGCTGACGGACAGCCACAAACAGCCACGGACCTCCTGTGTGTGATGCGGACACCCACGGACGTCCTGTGTGTACTGAACAGATAGCCCACGTGGGCAAATCACCCAAACAGTCCACGGGAAGGGCCAGCGTGCAGAGTCCAAGGACCAACGTGCTGATATGTGTACTGATGGACAGCCATGAACTTCCTGTGTGTGCTGGCGGAGACCTACAGACGTCCTGTGTGTACTGACAGAGAGCCCACGAGGGCCAAAATCAGCCGAACAGTCCACAGGAAGGTCAGCGTGCGGCGTCAAAGGACCAACGTGCTGATATGTGTACTGATGGACAGCCACGGACGTCATGTGTGTGCTGACGGACACACCCGGACACACACGCACAGCCACGAACGTCCTGTGTGTGCTGACTGACACACACGGACGTCCTGTGTGTGCTGACGGACACCCACGGACATCCTGTGTATACTGAACAGACAGCCCACGTGGGCCTAAATCACCCGAAAGTCCACGGAAGGGTAAGGGGGGTGCTGAGTCCAAGGACCAACGTGCTGATATGTGTACTGATGGACAGCCACGGACGTCCTGTGTGTGCTGACGGACACACACGGACACACAAGGACAGCCACGGACGTCCTGTGTGTGCTGGCGGACACCCACGGACATCCTGTGTGTACTGAACAGATAGCCCACGTGGGCCAAAATCATCCAACACAGTCCACGGAAGGGCCAGCGTGCAGAGTCCAAGGACCAATGTGCTGATTGTGTACTGATGGACAGCCACGAACGTCCTGTGTTTGCTGACGGACACACACAGACAGCCACAGACGTCCTGTGTATGCTGACGGACACACATGGACATCTTGTGTGTGCTGACGGACACCCACGGACGTCCTGTGTGTGTTGACAGACACACACAGACACACACGGACGTCCTGTGTGTGCTGACGGACAGCCACAAACAGCCACGGACCTCCGTGTGTGCTTGCGGACACCACGGACGTCCTGTGTGTACTGAACAGATAGCCCACGTGGGCCAAAATCACCCAAATAGTCCACGGGAAGGCCAGCGTGCAGAGTCCAAGGACCAACGTGCTGATATGTGTACTGATGGACAGCCATGAATTTTTTGTGTGTGCTGGCGGAGACCTATAGACGTCCTGTGTGTACTGAACAGACAGCCCACGAGGGCCAAAATCAGCCGAACAGTCCACAGGAAGGGTCAGCATGCGGCGTCAAAGGACCAACGTGCTGATATGTGTACTGATGGACAGCCACGGACGTCATGTGTGTGCTGACGGACACACCCGGACACACACGCACAGCCACGAACGTCCTGTGTGTGCTGACTGACACACACGGACGTCCTGTGTGTGCTGACGGACACCCACGGACGTCCTGTGTATACTGAACAACAGCCCACGTGGGCCTAAATCACCCGAACAGTCCCTGGAAGGGAAGGGTGCTGAGTCCAAGGACCAACGTGCTGATGTGTACTGATGGACAGCCACGGACGTCCTGTGTGTGCTGGCAGACACCCCGGACATCCTGTGTGTACTGACAGATAGCCCACGTGGGCCAAAATCACCCCAACAGTCCACAAGGGAAGGGCCAGCGTGCAGAGTCGAAGGACCAACGTGCTGATATGTGTACTGATGGACAACAACGAACGTCCTGTGTGTGCTGACGGACACACATGGACAGCCACGGACGTCCTGTGTATGCTGACGGACACACACGGACGTCCTGTGTGTGCTGACGGACACCCACGGACGTCCTGTGTGTGCTGGCAGACACACACAGACACACACGGACGTCTGTGTGTGCTGACAGACACACACAGACACACACGGACGTCCTGTGTGTGCTGACGGACAGCCCAAACACCCACGGACGTCCAGTGTGTACTGAACAGACAGCCCACGTGGGATAAAATCACCCAAACAGTCCACGGGAAGGGCCAGCGTGCTGAGTCCAAGGACAACCGTGCTGATATGTGTACTGAGGGACAGCCACGGGCGTCCTGTGTGTGCTGACGGACACAGATGGACACACACGGATAGCCACGTACGTCCTGTGTGTGTTGGCGAACACCCACAGACGTCATGTGTGTACTGAACAGACAGCCCACGAGAGCCAAATTACCCCGAACAGTCCACAGGAAGGGTCAGCGTGCGGAGTCCAGGACCAACGTGCTGATATGTGTACTAATGGACAGCCACAGACGTCATGTGTGTGCTGACAGACACACACGGACACACACGCACAGCCACGAATGTTCTGTGTGTGCTGACAGACACACACGGACGACCTGTGTGTGCTCACGGACACCAACAGACATCCTGTGTGTACTGAACAGACAGCCCACATGGGCCAAAATCACCCAAAAAGTCCACGGGAAGGGCCAGCGTGCTGAGTCCAAGGACCAGCGTGCTGATATGTTATACTGATGGACAGCCACGGACGTCCTGTGTGGCTGCGACGGACACACACGGACCGCCACGGACGTCCTGTTTGCTGGTGGAAACCCACGGACGTCCTGTGAGTACTGAACAGATAGCCCACTTGGGACAAAATCACCCAAGCAGTCCACAGGAAGGGACAGCATGCTGAGTCCCAGGACCAACGAGCTGATATGTGTACTGAGGGACAGCCATGGACGTCCTGTGTGTGCTGACGGACACAGACGGACCACAACGGACAGCCACGGACGTCCCGTGTGTGCTGGCGGACACCCACGGACGTCCTGTGTGTACTGAACAGACAGCCCACGTGGGATAAAATCACCCAAACAGTCCACAGGAAGGGCCAGCATACTGAGTCCAAGAACCAACGTGCGGATATGTGTACTGAGGGACAGCCACGGACGTCCTGTGTGTGCTGACGGACACAGACGGACACACAGACAGCCATGGATGTCCTGTGTGTGCTGACGGACACACACGGACACCACAGACGTCCTGTGTGTGCTGTGCTGACGGACACACCGGACACAGACTGACACACACGGACAGCCACAGACGTCCTGTGTGTGCTGGCGGACATCCACGGACGTCCTGTAAGACCCGTTCCTGGTCTCTCAACCTAACTTGATTCCTGTTCTTTGCTTGTCTGATTCATTCTAAGTCTTTTCTTTACTAAGTCATATTCGAATATGAGGTTCATAAACAAAGGGATAGATTGCACAGCGGATAATAATGTATACACTTTGTATTACTTAGAAACATGAGATTCAATACACAACTTCTTAACAGTCTCATAGACAATCACTAGTTCATCCCTAGCATCATCTAACCACACGTTACAGAGCCTCTCACTGAGCGAGCCTTCACGGCTCCTTGGCTTGACCAAATCCATCCTTAGTTCCTTAAACCCCCAACAGATAAGCATTACTCATAACCAAGAATAGAACGGATTGATTCTACAATGCTTGGCTTGGTTCCTAGAACTTAGATAAACCTCAGTCAACATAATCATAAAACGTATGAACCTACCTACCGTATCCTAAGTCATTCAACCAACCACCCCTTGACGTAGAATCAGATAGATCATCCAAAATAGATAAACAAAACACACGAACAGATCCGGATCGTCCCAAAGACAAATCCGTCTAACCAGATAGAATCTAGGTGCGAACCGGCCAATGGAGTCCGGCTCAATGGCCCAACGGACTCCCTTACCTGATCCGGCCTTAGGCCTGGATCCAATCGGCCGAGTAAGCCTCAACCCTAATCCGGAAGGCTTAGCAACCGGTCAGACCTTGCGACTCTACCTTGGCTTAGACAAACCGTGACCTTGTCTTAACTAGACAATCCATAGGCTGATCCATAAGGATCGGTCCTAACCTTCCCGAAAGACAACGTTTGGAACATTACCCTTTGGCCATTCGTGCCTCTTGGACATTCATGACTCTTGAAAACTCGTGCCCTTGGGTCATTCCCAACCGTTCGTCCTAAACCGCCCAGGCTTGGTGCGATCGGATCATCCCACTAACCGACCCGTGTCTAGGCTAGCGTTTGATTATGTCCGGCCAAAGTCTAGGGATGTGTCCCTTGGACTCAACCAACACAACCTTTCGTGTTTAACCAGAGAGAAGAGAAGAGAAACGAATTGAAACAGATAAGGAGAGCCAGATGGGCCTTAGGAACCGAGCATAGCCGCGGTGCGGTCGCATGGACCCGTCCGTTCGTTCTGAAGAGCCACGGCCCATCACATACCTTGTGAACCACGTCTGGGTTCTCCATGCTCTTCTCCTTGTCTTGATCTCCATTCTTGACCGGAGTTACTTCTCAAACGATCAGTCGCCGGAACACAACACCACCACAATCGGCCTTTCTCTTGGCCGGAACTCTCTCTTTCTCTCTTTCTTTCTCTCTACGTTTTCTCTGAGTATTTACTCTGGAATTGGATATTGAAATCGACCAGAGAGCCCCCATATTTATAGAAAACGAGGGGTAAGTCTTGCCCCACGAACATGCACGACTTGCTAGCGAATGGGCACCATCGGCCAAGGGTTGTCCCCTTTCGGCCACTTGCATCCCTTTGCCCTTTCTGATTGGTTTGGGGTCGGTCACAAGCCCTACCCACGCCCCAGGCCTCCTGGACTTAGCCCAGGCCTTGTCCAAAGACGCAACAGCCCATGGCCTCATGGCCGGACTCTCACAGCCCGCCACTGACCCGGACCCGGACCATCGCCTAAAGCCCGACAGTCCATCTAGCTGAGATGAGCTGACTCTCAGCTGTCTCAGCTGAATGAGCTAGTAGTCCAGCTAGTGGAGCTGACTTAGTAGGGACTGAGCTGGAGTGAACTGAACCTAGCTTCATTGAGCTGGCCGAGCTACTCGTCCACTTTGTCCAGTTACCGTCTTACTCGTCCTAGCTGTCTCTTAGCTTGTATAAGTTAAGTCTAAGTTTCCTTATGTCCTTAACCTTCTTCTCGACCATGGAATGCTTTCCTTGATGTCCTAAGACTGGCTTGCACGTTTCCTAGAACCATGGTCGTCCCAACAACCTATTCAGGATTGGGGGCGTGACAAGTCTCCCCCCTTAGATGGATCGTCCTTGAATCCGAATCGAATGCTTCCTCGGAAACAAACTGATCCACCACTCTGGGTACTTTGCTTTCATTCTAGTTCGGTTTCCCAGTTTTATCCTGACCACACTCCTAGACGACCTTGTACCATCTGAACGCTCCACCCCCGTCATCCCCAAGGCTTAGGCCAGCCCAAAAAAGGCGCCCACCGTAGATCACCACAAACGGCCAAGACACAGCCATCGAACAATCATCCAACACAGTTCCCAGTGGAAGACGTAACACATTAAATGCGCATCCCTCCGGCGTCGAAATGTACGCCACCATCACAACTCTTCAATGACCTTGAACACCCCCAAGCTCGGATCATTCCGACTTCCGGACTCATCCCGCGACTCTCCACGAGGAACCTACATCCCCCAGACCCACCCAAGACTCGAGACGTTCGCTTCCGGCCTGCCATGAAGTTCAAGGCGGAATAGCTGGGTGCATCCTGCACTGATCCACGTAGCAGCCAACCATCCCGCACTAAGGGTCCACCAACCAGGACCAAAATGCTCGTCCAACCAACCCTGGACGCACATACCCCGACATGCATTGATATACCCCGCCCTTGAAGAGCTAAGCCCAAACACTACTAACCTATGTTGAGGCAGCATTCACCAGAGGAGAGCTGC
>NW_026015134.1:0-13980 GCF_020379485.1 Brassica napus
CAGTATGGGAATAGCACAGCTTCATCGTTGTTCCATCAAACCAGGATGAATCACTTTGTGAGAGCTTGATTGATACATAAAGTGGTGGAGAATCACCAGGAAGTTGAATAAATCTCATAGGAGTTGGGATGAAGAAGTTATCCCACTTTCAAATCAGGTGATTCCAGTTTCCCAGTTGGGACTAGCACAGCTTCTTCGTCGTTCCAATCAAACCAGGATGAATCACTTTGTGAGAAGCTTGATTTGGATACATAAAGTGTGGAGAATCACCAGGAAGTTGAATAAATCTCATAGGAGTTGGGTGAAGAAGTTATCCCACTTTCAAATCAGGTGATTCCAGTTTCCCAGTTTGGGAATAGCACAGCTTCTTCGTCGTTCCAATCAAACCAGGATGAATCACTTTGTGAGAAGCTTGATTTGGATACAAAGTGGTGGGAATCACCAGGAAGTTGAATAAATCTCATAGGAGTTGGGATGAAGAAGTTATCCCACTTTCAAATCAGGTGATTCCAGTTTCCCAGTTTGGGAATAGCACAGCTTCTTCTTCCGTCGTTCCAATCACCAGGATGAATCACTTTGTGAGAAGCTTGATTTGGATACATAAAGTGGTGGAGAATCACCAGGATTGAATAAATCTCATAGGAGTTGGGATGAAGAAGTTATCCCACTTTCAAATCAGGTGATTCCAGTTCCCAGTTTGGGAATAGCACAGCTTCTTCGTCGTTCCAATCAACCAGGATGAATCACTTTGTAGAAGCTGATTTGGATACATAAAGTGGTGGAGAATCACCAGGAAGTTGAATAAATCTCATAGGAGTTGGGATGAAGAAGTTATCCCACTTTCAAATCAGGTGATTCCAGTTTCCCAGTTTGGGAATAGCACAGCTTCTTCGTTGTTCCAATCAAACCAGGATGAATCACTTTGTGAGAAGCTTGATTTGGATACATAAAGTGGTGGAGAATCACCAGGAAGTTGAATAAATCTCATAGGAGTTGGGATGAAGAAGTTATCCCACTTTCAAATCAGGTGATTCCAGTTTCCAGTTTGGGAATAGCACAGCTTCATCGTCGTTCCAATCAAACCAGGATGAATCACTTTGTGAGAAGCTTGATTTGGATACATAAAGTGTGGAGAATCACCAGGAAGTTGAATAAATCTCATAGGAGTTGGCGAAAAGAAGTTATCCCACTTTCAAATCAGGTGATTCCAGTTTCCCAGTTTGGGAATAGGGACAGCTTCTTCGTCGTTCCAATCAAACCAGGATGAATCACTTTGTGAGAAGCTTGATTTGGATACATAAAGTGGTGGAGAATCACCAGGAAGTTGAATAATCTCATAGGAGTTGGGATGAAGAAGTTATCCCCATTTCAAATCAGGTGATTCCAGTTTTCCCAGTTTGGAATAGCACAGCTTCTTCGTCGTTCCAATCAAACCAGGATGAATCACTTTGTAGAAGCTTGATTTGGATACATAAAGTGGTGGAGAATCACCAGGAGTTGAATAAATCTCATAGGAGTTGGGATGAAGAAGTTATCCCAATTTTCAAATCAGGTGATTCCAGTTTCCCAGTTTGGGAATAGCACAGCTTCTTCTTCGTTCCAATCAAACCAGGATAATCTCTTTGTGAGAAGCTTGATTTGGATACATAAAGTGGTGGAGAATCACCAGGAAGTTGAATAAATCTCATAGGAGTTGCGTAAGAATTTATCCACTTTCAAATATGGTGATTCCAGTTTCCCAGTTTGGAATAGCACAGCTTTTCTTCGTCGTTCCAATCAAACCAGGATGATCTCTTTGTGAGAAGCTTGATTTGGATACATAAAGTGGTGGAGAAATCACAGGAAGTAGAATAAATCTCATAGGAGTTGGGATAAAGAAGTTATCCCACTTTCAAATCAGGTGATTCCATTTTCCCAGTTTGGGAAGCACAGCTTCTTCGTCGTTCCAATCAAACCAGGATGAATCACTTTGTAAGAAGCTTGATTTGGATACATAAAGTGGTGGAGAATCACCAGGAAGTTGAATAAATCTCATAGGAGTTGGGATGAAGAAGTTATCATCCACTTTCAATCAGGTGATTCCTGTTTCCCAGTTTGGAATAGCACAGCTTTCATCGTCGTTCCAATAAACCAGGATGATCACTTTGTGAGAAGCTTGATTTGGATACATAAAGTGGTGGAAGATCACCAGGAAGTAGAATAAATCTCATAGGAGTTGGGATGAAGAATTATCCCACTTTCAAATCAGGTGATTCCAGTTTCCCAGTATGGGAATAGCACAGCTTCATCGTTGTTCCAATCAAACCAGGATGAATCACTTTGTGAGAACTGATTTGATACATAAAAGTTTGTGGAGAATCACCAGGAAGTTGAATAATTGTTGACCAATGAAGACATTCAGAGAGCCTGTCCAATGAACATGAAACACCACTAAAAAAGTAGAGATCAAGAGAAGCATGCTTGATGAGGAGTTAAGTGGCGCATCCGTACAAGGGTGTACGGATATCTCCTCCCTTAACCTAGCTTGGATATCAAGGCAAGTACTGGTAAGGCATTGACATGAGATCGCGTGTAAGAGCATCCTAAGTCCCTAGAGTTGTTTAATATAAAGAAGGTGACCGTTGGGAGCTAAGGAACAAAGCAAGATCACATGTGAGGTTAAGGAAGAGAGAGATTGGCGAGAGGTCACTATCACCTCACCTGTCCGAGCTCAGCTTGTCCTATTTGTCTACATTGTTTATAGTTTCTTGTTTGTCTTAGTATAGCAACTTGTAGTCTATATTAAGGATGTAACCCAAAAAAAATGAATCAAGGAAATTCCTCTTCTCTTTAGTCTTATGCGATTCTCTCTCTCTCTCTCTCTCTCTCTCAATTCTCTTCACCTTCTTCATAATTCTCATAATGACTTAAACAAATCTCATATTCTTTCATGGTATCAGAGCAACCTTACTCTTGAGACCTAAACCTTTTTCTTTCTTCCGCAAATTCTCTGAGTTCTAAATTCTATTTTTGGCAAAGTTCATCTTGTTCTTGATTCTTTGTTTCCAGAATTTGCCAAAAATAGCAAAAACCATCCGAAACCTTTTTTTCTTTTCTTTTCTCTCTTGATGGATACCTCTGAGAACACAAAGATGGTGATGATACCAGTCACACTCAAGGGTCCTAACTACCTGACATGGGCAAGACTTGCCAAAACAGCTCTCGGAGGCAGAGGTCTTTGGGAAGTTGTTGAAGAAGGCCGCCCCACCAAGAAGACTGTCCTAGGAGAGGATGGCAAAGAGGTGGTGATTGCGGATGCTGGGGAGAAGAAGAAAGGTCAGGAGGACCTCATGGTGTTGTCTATCATCCAGAATAGCCTCGCTCCTTCTCTCCAAGAGGCTTATGCCTTTTGTGAGACCTCCAAAGAGTTGTGGGACACTCTTAAGAAGGTATATGCTAATAAATCCAACATAAGCAAGGTGTATGAAGTGAAAGGAGCCATCAACTCTCTCAGTCAAGAGGACACAGACTTTGATGCTCACTTTGGGAAGTTCCGGTCCCTATGGGCCGAGCTAGAGATGCTCAGGCCAGCCACTGTCGACCCAGATGTTCTCCATGAGAGGAGAGAGCAGGATAAGGTCTTTGCCTTACTACTTACCCTTAACCCAGGGTATGATGACCTAATCAGGCACATACTGAGGAACAAGGAGCTTCCCTCCCTTGATGAAGTGTGTGCGGAGATCCAAAAGGAGCACGGCTCAGTGGGTCTCTTTAAGAGAAAGGGAGAGATGGTGATGGCCAATCAAGCTGAAGGAGCCGAGAACAAACCTGCCGGAGTAGCCAACAAAGGATACTATAAGCCTGAGGATAGGAAGGTGTGGGTGTGTGACCACTGCAAGAAGAAGGGTCATGGGAAGGACAAGTGCTGGATCCTTCACCCACATCTCAAACCGGCCAAATTCAGAACTGAAGGAAGGGCCAACTACTCGGGTGACATTGGAGAAACATCCAACCGCTCTCAAGCTGTTGAGGAGAAGAAGCAGGGCCATGATGATACCATCAAGAAGTCTGACATTGAGGCTCTCATCAAAGCTCTTAAGGAGTCCGGTAACACCCTTGGAACTTCTCTTAATGCTACTTATCACACGCCTAGAGGTCTCTTTACTTCTTATCAAGTAGCTCACCAAACTGAGAGAGTTAAGCCTTTAGTTATAGACTCAGGCGCCTCTCACCATATGATAAGTGATGTTAACTTGATTAGTAACATAGAACCTGTGATAGGCAATGTGATGATAGCTAATGGTGATAAAATTCCAATTAAGGGAGTAGGAACACTTAAGCTGTTTGATAAAGACTCTAAAGCTTTCTATATGCCTACTTTTGCCTCTAACCTTCTTTCTGTAAAAGGGCTACTACTGATCTAAATTGTAATGTCATATTTAGTCCTAATGAAGTTGTGTTTCAGGATATTGAGACTCTTAAGTTGATTGGCAAGGTGTGACAAAGGGAGATCTCTACCTTCTTGAAGACGCCAAGACTCCTTCTTATTTATCTTCAGCTTTTAGTTCAATTCCTGTCTTAGATCATGATGTATTGTGGCATGCTAGGCTAGGCCATCCTCATTCCCGTGCACTGAACTTGTTGTTACCTGATATTTCTTTTAAAATGATGGCTGTGAAGCTTGTATCCTTGGTAAACATTGCAAGACCGTTTTCCCTAAGTCATCTACAATCTATGAAAATTGCTTTGATCTTATACACTCTGATGTTTGGACTGCACCATGCATATCTAGGGAGAATCATAAGTATTTTGTCACATTTATAGATCAGAAATCAAAATATACTTGGCTGACTATGATTCCAACTAAAGATAGAGTGCTAGATGCTTTCATTAATTTCCAAACTTACATAACTAATCAATTCAATGTTAAGATCAAAGTGTTCAGGTCAGACAATGGGGGGGGGAATACTTCATCAAACGAGCTGTCCATATACACCCCAACAGAATGGAGTGGCTGAGAGGAAAAACGGCACCTTATGGGCGTGGCCAGATCCATGATGTTTCAGACCAATGTTCCTAAGCGGTTCTGGAGTGATGCAGTCATGACAGCATGTTATCTGATCAACCGCACTCCAACCAGAATCCTTGGTGACCTCACACCATATGAGGTACTGAACAAAAGAAAACCCTCTATTGATCATTTACGTGTATTTGGTTGCTTGTGTTATGTCTTGCAGCCAGATGGACAGAGAAACAAGCTTGAGCCACGGAGCACCAAGGCAGTTTTCTTGGCTATTCCACTACCCAAAAGGGGTATAAATGCTATGTTCCAGAGGCCAGGAAGGTCTTAGTCTCCAGATGTGAAGTTTGTGGAATCCAGAGGATACTTTGAGAAGAAAAGTTGGGATGAGCTCAAAGATCTCTCTCAACCTCCTCGACAGAGCAGACACACTAAGGCGGCTTATGCAGAACTTGGGAATCAGTTTGTTTCCATCTGCTGGCACTCAGGAGACTGGAGCTGTTCCGGAGACAGTGAGAGCTCCACAAGATTCTACCACAACCCCACATCCTCATCCTGATCCTGAATGGGGGAAAACAATGATCATGAAGCTGAGAGCAATGATCCTAATGTTCATGATCCGGATGAGCAGATGCAGCAAGAGGCTGACCAAACCACTGATGTGAACTCTGGAGGAGTCGAATCAAGTGGACAAGAAGATGTACAAGAGGTGCAGCAGCTTAGGAGAAGCACAAGACAGAGGAAACCGGTTTCAAACTGGAACAACACTAGAGTATACTTCAACGCAGAGGCAATAGCTCATCCACCCAGTGCCGTGTGCTCCTCCCTGCTTACTATCCAGAAGAACATCAAGCCTTTGTGGGTTCATTGGATCAGGAATGGATACCAAGAACATATGCAGAAGCTATGGACAATGATGAATGGAGGGAATCAGTGAATGATGAAATGGGAGCTATGGAAAGAAACAACACCTGGTATGAGACAGAGCTTCCAAGAGGGAAGAAAGCCGTGACCAGTAGACTCATACACACCATCAAGTATCTTGCAAATGGGAAACCAGAAAGAAAGAAGACCAGGCTGGTGGCAAGGGGATACACACAAGTGTATGGAGAAGACTATCTAGACACCTTTGCACCAGTGGCCAAGCTTCATACAATCCGGATAGTCCTCTCACTAGCAGTGAACCTAGAGTGGGATCTTTGGCAAATGGATGTGAAGAACGCTTTCTTGCAAGGTGAACTAGAAGATGAAGTATACATGAGGCCACCTCCCGGAATGGAAGAGATGGTGAAACCAGGGAATGTTCTTAGACTCAGAAGGCTATCTATGGCTTAAAGCAATCACCAAGAGCCTGGTACCACAAGCTAAGTACTACACTGAATGGAAGAGGCTTTGTGAAGTCTCAAGCTGATCATACACTCTTTACTCTCACAAGCAAGCAAGGGATTGTGGTAATCCTAGTCTATGTGGATGATATCATCATCACTGGTAGTAACAAGGAGGGAATCAACTCAACCAAGACATTCCTCAAGACTGCATTTGACATCAAGGATCTAGGAGAGCTGAAGTACTTCCTCGGCATTGAGATGTGCAGAACAAAGGAAGGATTGTTTCTGTCCCAAAGAAAGTATACTTTGGACATTCTAAAGGAGGCAGGAGACCTTGGAGGAAGAGTGGCCAAGACACCACTAGAAGAAGGCTACAAGGTTATGCGTGAGGGGAGTTTGATGCAACTCCCTTTGAGGATGTCAAGAGGTATAGAAGAATGGTTGGGAAGCTTATATATCTTACTATCACAAGGCCGGATGTGTGTTTTGCTGTGAACCAAGTGAGCCAACATATGCAAGCTCCTAAGGTACATCATTGGAACATGGTGGAAAGGATCTTGAGATACTTAAGAGAGGCGCCAGGTCAAGGAGTGTGGATGGCTTGCAACAAGAGTACTGAAGTTGTTGGGTATTGTGATGCTGATTGGGCTGGAGATCGAGTTGATAGGAGATCAACCACAGGCTATTGCACCTTTATTGGAGGAAACCTAGTCACATGAAGAGCAAGAAGCAGAAGGTGGTCTCTTGCTCAAGTGCTGAGGCAGAGTACCGATCTATGAGGAAGCTTACTAGTGAACTCATATGGATCAAGGGACTGCTAAAGGACTTGGGCATAGAGATCTCCACGCCAATGACTATGCATTGTGACGACATATTTTTTTTGGAGAAGTTGCAGATAAAACGGCCAGGAAGAACACACATGTAGAAATTTTGTAACCAGACGGAACATAATCTAAACATGTCCTTTTAAGTGATTTTTTTGATCTAGGTTAGTGTTACATTCAGTGGTATAATCTTTGGTGTTGCATTACTTTTGCACTTTGATATTTGTGGTGCATTACTTTTGCACTTTGATCTTTGGTGCTGCATTACTTTTCATTTACTTTGATGCTTTAATCATTAGTTTTCTGATTGCCATAATATTATGCAAGGCTTATCAAGTTATACACATACGATAAAACTGAAATACTACAAGTACTAAAATAAAATCATCCAAGTTATACATAATACGACAAGTACTGAGATATTACAAAAAAAATCATCCAAGTTTACATAATACGGACAACAGACAGCAACATTTAAATCGATCCTTCAACATCAACCTCTTCATAGATCTCATCTCAGCTGGCAACTTCATTCTTTGTGCTGGTATGATCTCATCACTTAAGCCATGAAAATTACATCCAATAGCCAGACATTCAATGTACTTCAAAGAGTACACACCACAATCTCCTGGGTCATCATTCCGGGGACATTCTTGGGCCTACGTAAGCAAACTGCTGCTCAGACTTCTTTCCTTTGTTGGAGGCAGCATCTTGTTAAAATCAAAGGAATCATTTTCGTGAATGGCCTGCACTCTTCCTGCAGGTCCTTATGAGCCTTCATCACATCCGGAATACAATCATATACTAGATTGTTTGACTTAAGTAAATCAATGTGTAGAGCAACCCAGTGGTTTCCATTAATATTGTGGCAGAGGACAAGCTGTCAACATCTTTAAAATAAACCACTTCTTACCAGTCACAAACTGCTCCGGGTATTCTCCGTTGAAAGCCTTGCTGTACATATCTGACAACTCAATTGAGTTCTTGTCCTGTTTCTCAAAGTCATTAACCCATGATTTCACAAACCACCGATCTAGAAATGCAATTCGACGGGAGGCATATGGAGAAGAGGATTGCATGGAACGTCTGTGAAACATGAGCATTGCTGCGGCAAGCTGCTGTAAAAATAAAAACAACTACTTAAATCTGTAAGCCATTACTCTAGTGAAGCCACATAATCAGATTAGAAAACTCACTGAATCACACAGCCAGCCGTAATTTTCAGTTGGCCAGACTTTCTCTTGGCACCATTATCTTTAAGTAAAACTTAGCGCTAAACTCACCATAGCCAGATTCCTCTTGGGCCCTAAAATGAAAAAAAACAAAGCAATCAAGCACCATATATATGAAGATAAGATGGAAGATAATAAGCAAGAGAAGACACTTACAAATCTCGCTTAATGAAGTCCATAACTTTCGTCAATTTCTGTGACTCGACCTTAGCAAATGGTCATAAGACACAGTAGATGGAGTGACACCAGTGATTATACGCTTGACAGTTGAATTCCCTACGAACGGCCATTGCTGAGTCTTCGTCAACTGGGGTTTTCTTCTACGTGTAGGCTCCACCAAAATTGAAGTAAGTGCTTCGATCGCTTCTCTACACACTTTTCACTCTTTTCCCACTGCAAATGCTGCTGCCAGTCTTTTGAAGAGATGGATATGTCATTCAGTTCTGGGATCACAATTGCTTTTTCCTCTTCACTTTCTTTACTTTCTTTAGTGGCACTTCATCTTTCTTTCCTTTCTTATTCACATCAATGGTCTTACACACCTTCGTCTCCATAGCCTTACTTGTTTTTTCTCCTTCTTAACAACACACTAAATTGGTAAACCATCTTGTGAATTTATCTTCTTCTCAATCATCCATGACTGTGTAGTAAATACAAGTGTTAGTGATATTAATTAAGAAAATAACAAACAAGAACAGTCTCAAAAAACATACCAGGCATTGCTAGAATCATCATCCTCTTCTTGCGCAATGGAGTTGTGATCATTGGAGTTAGCCACATCAGTATGAATGTTTACATAAGCCTTCTCTTTCAGATTCTTTATGTCTTCCACCAACATGGCAATCTTCTCCATTATCTCTTTCTCATATAAACCGACCTTAGCATCCACTTTAGCTTGTATGGTTGCGTCCAGTTTCTCGCTAACCTTGTCAGCTACATTAACATCTATTCTATCTATTTTTGCACTAAGGTTCTTAACCGATTCAACCAACCCAAGTATAGCGATGTTGTGAGCTACAACCTAAGCACAATTCACAGACCAAAGAACAGTTCAGCCACATGTCAAAATAACAGGTTTTGATAATTATTCATTCAGATAGCTACATACCATATCTGATGCGTGACAACAATCAACATGCTCTTTGTCCTTCTTTCGCTTAGTAGAAGTACCAACATCAATGGTATCTGGAACAACAGGTGGATCCACAATATTTTTTCTCTTCTTGGATTTGGTAGCAGCCATTACTTCCCAATACTTTTCACGAATCTGTGTAATAATATCAATGATTAGTAAAAAGTTAAATTTTATTTGATTCGTGTGAGGCACATGGTTGTCAAGCAATAGAGGATAGATATCCGAAGTGGGAAGATCATAAAGTGTCTACTGAGCTAGATAACATGATTCAGGACATCCTCAAAGGTCAGCTTGATGAAAAGTTTTGGGAAGTAATGGCTGCTACCAAATCCAGAAGAGAAAAATATTGTTGGGATCCACCTGTTGTTCCAGATACCATTGATGTTGGTACTTCTACTAAGCGAAAGAAGGACAAAGAGCATGTTGATGGTTGTCACGCATCAGATATGGTATGTAGCTATCTGAATGAATAAGTATCAAAACCTGTTATTTTTGACATGTGGCTGAACTGTGTTCTTTTGGTCTGTGAATTGCTTATAGGTTGTAGCTCACAACATTGCTATACTTGGGTTGGTTGAATCGGTTAAGAACCTTAGTGCAAAAATAGATGGAATAGATGTTAATGTAGCTGACAAGGTTAGCGAGAAACTGGATGCAACCATACAAGCTAAAGTGGATGCTAAGGTCGGTTATATGAGAAAGAGATGATGGAGAAGATTACCATGTTGGTGGAAGACATAAAGAATCTGAAAGAGAAGGCTTATGTAAACATTCATACTGATGTGGCTAACTCCAATGATCACAACTCCATTGCGCAAGAAGAGGATGATGATTCTAGCAATGCCTTGGTATGTTTTCTGAGACTGTTCTTGTTTGTTATTTTCTTAATTAATATCACTAACACTTGTATTCTACTACACAGTCATGGATGATTGAGAAGAAGATAAATTCACAAGATGGTTTACCAATTCAGTGTGTTGTTAAGAAGGAGAAAAAACAAGTAAGGCTATGGAGACGAAGGTGTGTAAGACCATTGATGTGAAAAAGAAAGGAAAGAAAGATGAAGTGCCACTGAAGAAGTGAAGAAGGAAAAAGCAATTGTCATCCCAGAACTGAATGACATATCCATCTCTTCAAAGACTCGCAGCAGCATTTGCAGTGGGAAAGAGTGAAAAGTGTAGAGAAGCGATCGAAGCACTTACTTCAATTTTGGAGGAGCCTACACGTAGAAGAAAACCACAGTTGACGAAGACTCAGCAATGGCCGTTCGTAGGGAATTCACTGTCAAGCGTATAATCACTGGTGTCACTCCATCTACTGTGTCTTATGACCCATTTGCTAAGGTCGAGTCACAGAAATTGACGAAAGTTATGGACTTCATTAAGCGAGATTTGTAAGTGTCTTCTCTTGCTTATTATCTTCCATCTTATCTTCATATACATGGTGCTTGATTGCTCTGTTTTTTTTTTCATTTTAGGGCCCAAAGGAATCTGGCTATGGTGAGTTTAGAGCTAAGTTTTACTTAAAGATAATGGTGCCAAGAAATGTCTGGCCAACTGAAAATTACGGCTGGCTGTGTGATTCAGTGAGTTTTTCTAATCTGATTATGTGGCTTCACTAGAGAAATGGCTTACAGATTTTAAGTAGTTGTTTTTATTTTTACAGCACCTTGCCGCAGCAATGCTCTTGTTTCACAGAAGTTCCATGCAATCCTCATCTCCATATGCCTCCCGTCGAATTGCATTTCTAGATCGGTGGTTTGTGAAATCATGGGTTAATGACTTTGAGAAACAGGACAAGAACTCAATTGAGTTGTCAGATATGTACATCGAGGCTTTCAACGGAGAATACTCGGAGCAGTTTGTGACTGGTAAGAAGTGGTTTAAGATGTTGACAGCTTGTTCCTCTGCCACAATATTAATGGAAACCACTGGGTTGCTCTACACATTGATTTACTTAGTCAACAATCTATGTATATGATTGTATTCCGGATGTGGTGAAGGCTCATAAGACCTGCAGGAGAGTGCATGCCATTCACGAAAATTATTCTTTTGAATTTTTTTCTTACACTACAAGAAAACATAATCTTAACGAGGGCGGTTTTCCTCGTTGAGTTCGTCGTAAAAGAGGCTTTACGACGAATTAGCGAGGAACACGTTTGCTCGTTACTCATCTGTCGTAACACATATTTCCTCGCTAATTCGTCGTAACTTAGCGAGGAATATATTTCGTCGTAAAGACGAAGTAGATCATTTCGTCGTAAAGACCACGTCAATATTCCACGTAAGGGGTCGCTATATTTCCTCGTAAATACCTCGAAACAAGTTCCTCGTAAACTACACGTAAATACCTTGAAAGTGTTTCCTCGTAAAATACTCGTTTATCTTTCCTCGTTATTTCCTCGTAAATGTTTTCCTCGTAAAATACTCGTTTATAATTTTTCTCGTCATTTCCT
Source organism: Brassica napus (assembly GCF_020379485.1). Classification (NCBI taxonomy): domain Eukaryota; kingdom Viridiplantae; phylum Streptophyta; class Magnoliopsida; order Brassicales; family Brassicaceae; genus Brassica; species Brassica napus. Next base: position 11,974 of record NW_026015134.1, read on the forward strand.
CGTAAGGTTTCCACGTAAAGAGGTCGTACATTAGCTACGAATTTACTTCGTTTTTATTATTTTACAGAATTTAAAAATATAATTAAAAAATAATTAAAATTATTTATTTATTAATAAATTAAAATTTAAAATAAAATAAATCAATATGAAAATATTTTATATATAAATAAGTTTTGAATTTATATACAACAACCGGAAAAAAAACTAAGGGTCGTTCATCGCCTGGTAGAATTCATCACTCCTCCTCGTAACATCCGCCTCGTTATGTACGTCGGATGACTCGCCTCGAATGGGATGTTGTTGTCGCATGTTCCTCAACATGGACTCCCATTCCGGATTTGTGGCCGCTATAACGTCCAAGAAGCCCTCGACTCCACCCATACGAGATTTTGTCGCGGCAACTCGTTACGCAGCTGAGCGGACTCTCTACGCTCTCAGTGACTTCATCATCCCGTCGCTGACCATAAGACGATGTCGCTCTCGGAACATCGTTGACGGAACCAATCCCCAACGTCCGTCCCTTTTTTTTAGGGACAACCTTAAAAACAAAAATAAATATTGTTAGTAAAATTTTAAAGTTATATTAAATGAATAATAAAAAATTAAAATTTTTTGAAAATTTACCTCCTCGTAAATCTTATCCACTTCAAGTGTGGATAAGGTGACGGGTAATCCGTCGGTAGACTGCTGGGTCAGCTGAGTCTGGCGGTCTTCAACCCGAGCAACCACGTCGTTGTAGATTTGCTCGGACTTGCCATCTACAAATACGCCCGCCTTGTTCTTGTGGGTCCTCTCGTAAAGTTCCATAAGAGACGGGAGATGTCCCGTCTCTTTGGCCTAAAAAACATTTAAGAAAGTTAGAATAAAATATATATATTAAAAAATTATTTAATAAATATTTAATTACCATTTCCAAACGGACACCGGCGTGGGGTTTTTGGCCCGTAGTGTGAAGCATCGGCCCGTTTCCGTGCTCATCGACCGTGTTACGGGAGTTAGAGCAAGCCTGGGCGATTCTAATGGAATCAGGAAGGCGCCAATAACAGATGAGGCCATCCCACACATCCGTGGTGAGCTCAGCGGGTTTGCCACGCTCATACCCCTTCACGATCCAGTCACCCTTCCAGTTGGAGACCGTGTCCAACAAGCGAACTTTCGCCTTCGCGCGTTAAACTTCTTCCTCACCCTCTCAGTGATCCCCAAGCCCAATTATATTTTTGCTGTTGGAAAAAATAAATTAACAATTAGTTTTTAGAAAGTATATATATAAATCATGAAAAAATTAAAGTATATATAATTAATTAATAGAAACTTACAGCGTAAATTTTGAACCACGTCTTTCTGACGTAGTGAGGCGTCTTACTCCAGTTCGGATGTGCCATGGAGAAGTAACCTTTGATCGTGTCGGTTACGTCCGATGCAAGACATCCGTCAACCCCCCACCTGGAAAATACAAATTTAAAATATAATTATTTTTTAATGTTATAAAAGATTTTAAACGAATTAAAAAAAATTAATGCAACATACCACAAAGTTCCGTCCGGTCGGTCGGGTCGATGACTGGTAAACCTTCTCTGCCTGGCAGACGGAGAATGTCCTCTACAGTGTACTGCGAGTAAGGAGCACTCGGAGGCACCATCAAATCGGGATGAATATCGGCGGCCATCGGAGGTGCCATCGGAGGAGGCACAGGAGGAGGCATCGTCGGATGAGCCATCGGGAAGGCACATGAGGAGCCGATGGTGCACTAGAAGAAGTAGACCCAGAGACTCTCTGAGTGTACTGAGTCTCGGGGACAGTCTCCTGACCCGAAGAACGGGAGCTGAAGAAGGGCCGGGTCTAAACGACTACCCGGCTCACCGAAGATCTCTCTGTAATGGGCAGTAAGTCTTCCTTTTCGAACCTGGAAAAAAATAAATTTTTAAAATTAACATCAACACTATATTTCCCAACATTATCCACCTAATCAAAACTAAATAACATAATCCGTAACCTAACTCTAAATTA
>NW_026015135.1:0-22318 GCF_020379485.1 Brassica napus
AGGGAAGCTTGGTGAGATCTCCGGGGACATGAATGGTTCATGTCATCATCATCCTTAATCCTTCAACTACCACAACACAACTGAATAATTCAAGTGTTTTCCAGTGGAGCCGCATGGCTTGATCCAACAATATATCGTTGGATCCTCCCTTACGTCCTTGATATAACCAAACTTATTGGTTATAACTAGCTAGGTTTCATCTTCATCACTTTTTCTTTTGTGTTTTGAGATGAGAGAAGAAGCTTGGATCAGAGAGATAAAATCAGGGCAATGTTGTTCTTGGCCACTATAAATCTCCCTCGGATCCTCTTCATCTCACCATCTCCATCATTTTCATTCGCGTTGTTCAGAAAACAAAAGGGGCTCAAGATTGGTTCAAGGTTTTACTATGGTTGACTGTTAAGTTCACCCAAGGTAAATTATTCTTGTATGATAATATGGTCCTGACTTCCATCATCTTTTCTTTTCATCTATGTATTCTCTGAGGTCCACGACATGGGGGGGTGTGTTTCTTTTCACTGGGATTAGGAGGGTATTTTGGGTAATTTGAGTTTCTCATGGGGCCGGAGAACTCAATAGTTTTCAAGTTTTAGATTTTTGTGTTTCACATTTTTGTGTTTCACATTTCTTCGTTGGTATGGCTTTTATTGGGTATACAAGCAAGGGAGGATGGTGGTGTTTTGTGTTGCTATAATTTTGTTATTCACGTATGAGTTATGTTATTACGGTTCTTTTGGATGCTGTCTATATATGTTATATTATAATATGTTGTTATCACGATAGATATGGGACGAATGTACATGTGGATTACTTGGATTGTCCTAACGGAAAATGTCCTTTGGCTAATGTCAACTGGGAGATTCATGAATACGAAATAAACTCGCAGAAACGTCGGATACAATTAGTATACTTAGACAGACAAGCGGACAAATATTTTAGATATTTTATTCTATAAAACATAACATACTGCTCGTATACTTATTTCATATTGATAATTTTGTTCTCTAGCATTTTGGCTACAAGCCTTACAACTCATGGTTCCGTGTATATTACAACCGAGTCATATATATGAGCACAGATTTGGTCCAGGCCGAGAGTTTAGTAGGTGTCTTTGTAAGTGGGCACAAGTTCGTTACCAGTTTTTCATGTCATGTTCTCAGAAATGATTTTCGTACAAGAGTTGGACATTATTATTCTAAAAACATTTGGGTCGGTACTGTTTGGACACATGGACTTTTATCAATTTTTTTGCAGATAATCTACGGATCAAAATTCAATTATCACACACGATTGCACAAAATTTCATGATTTTACAAGGATCTTATCTGAAGTCCTATGCTGAGAAGTATGGGCTATTTGGAATGTGTCTGCCCCGGTTAATGTTGTTGCATCTCAATCTTAGTAATTATGGATCATGTGTTGAGGATTGCACCGATGTACAAAGATATATAGTGTGCATCATAGGTTGTTCGCAAATCGCAATAGAAGTTTGGTACTCTTCTATAGCCATCTATCCTTTTCTCAGATAATGTCTTGTTTCGATTGGAAAATCAAAAGTTGGGAATGCTTCTTGGAGAGTATGAGAAGCTTGAAACTCAATAATATTTTTGGATTATCAAAGCGTTGCACAAGCACTTAGACTAGCAAGTTTTGCATGGGACCTACTGCGGGTGTGATTACTCTCATAGAAGCCCAAGTTGGGTAAGATATTTCTTTTCAGGACCCCAAAGTGTAGTTTAGGATATAATCTTACAAATTCGTATGTGGCATAAGAATGCCCTGCTGGATGAATGATTCTTTGAGAAGGAAAGGTCAGTCACCATGGTTGCATTCACCCTAACTCAATTCAGTTAACCAAACTCAGTTCAGTTAACCAAGTGGTGCTATTCTAGTAGTAATCTCTTGGGGTTCAGCGTGTATCCACGTTGATCCTGAATTGATTTCTTCTGCAAACTAAAAATTATCATTATTTAGCTAATGTGGACTTGAGCTTTGGTCCAGGTAGTTAACATTGTGGATCGTAACAGATGATCGGTCCCAAAACCCTAGCCGTCAGGAGAGAAAGAGAGAGAGGGAAGGAAAGGTCAGTCACCATGGTTGCATTCACCCTAACTCAATTCAGTTAACCAAACTCAGTTCAGTTAACCAAGTGGTGGTATTCTAGTAGTAATCTCTTGGGGCTCAAGATTGGTTCAAGGTTTACTATGGTTGACTGTTAGTTCACCAAGGTAAATTATACTTGTATGTACATAATATGATCCTGACTTCCATCATCTTTTCTTTTCACCTATGTAATTCTGAGGTCCACCACATGGGTTGGTGTTTCTTTTCACTGGGATTAGGAGGGTATATTTGGGTTAATTTTAGTTTCTCACGGGGCCGGAGAACTCAATAGTTTTCAAGTTTTAGATTTTTGTGTTTCACATTTCTTCGTTGGTATGGCTTTCATTGGGTATACAAGCAGAGGGAGGAATGTTGGTGTTTTGTGTTGCTATAACTTTGGTTATTCACGTATGAGTTATGTTATTACGGTTCTTTTGGATGCATGTCTATATATGTATAATATTATAAATATGTTGTTATCACTATAGATATGAGACGAATGTACATGTGGATTACTTGGATTGTCCTAACGGAAATGTCCTTTGGCTAATGTCAACTGGGAGATTCATGAATACGAAATAAACTCGCAGAAACGTCGTCAATGGATACAATTAGTATACTTAGACCGACAAAGCGGACAAATATTTTAGATATTTTATTCATATAAGACATATTGCTCGTATACTTATGTCATATTGATAATTTTGTTCTCTAGAATTTTGGCTACAAGCCTTACAACTCATGGTTCCGTGTATATTACAACCGAGTCATATATATATGAGCACGGATTTGGTCCAGGCTGGGAGTTTAGTAGGTGTCTTTGTAAAGTGGGCACGAGTTCGTTACCAGTTTCTTCATGTCATGTTCTCAGAAATGATTTTCGTACAAGAGTTGGACATTATTATTCTAAAACATTTGGGTCGGTACTGTTTGGACACATGGACTTTTTATCAAAAATTTTTTTGCAGATAATCTACGGATCAAAATTCAATTATCACACGATTGCACAAAATTTCATGATTTTACAAGGATCTTATCTGAAAGTCCTATGTTGAGAAGTATGGGCTATTTGGAATGTGTATGCCCCGGTTAATGGTTGTTGCATCTCAATCTTAGTAATTATGGATCATGTGTTGAGGATTGCACACGATTGTACAAAGATATATAATGTGCATCATGGGTTGTTCGCAATAGAAGTTTGGTACTCTGCTATAGCCATCTATCCTTTTCTCAGATAATGTCTTGTTTCGATTGGAAAATCAAAAGTTGGGAATGCTTCTTGGAGAGTATGAGAAGCTTGAAACTCAATAATATTTTTGGAAATTATCAAAGCGTTGCACAAGCACTTAGACTAGCAAGTTTTCATGGGACATACTGCGGGTGTGATTACTTACTCTCATAGAAGCCCAAGTTGGGTAAGATATTTCTTTTCAGGAACCCAAAGTGTAGTTTAGGATATAATCTTACAAATTCGTATGTGGCATAAGAATGCCCTGCTGGATGAATGAATTCTTTGAGAAGGAAAGGTCAGTCACCATGGTTGCATTCACCCTAACTCAATTCAGTTAACCAAACTCAGTTCAGTTAACCAAGTGGTGGTATTCTAGTAGTAATCTCTTGGGGCTCAGCGTGTATCTACGTTGATCCTGAATTGATTTCTTCTGCAAACTAAAAATTATCATTATTTAGCTAATGTGGACTTGGGCTTTGGTTCAGGTAGTTAACATGGTGGATCGTAACAGATGATCGGTCCCAAAACCCTAGCCGTCAGGAGAGAGAGAGAGAGAGGGAGAAGGAAAGGTCAGTCACCATGGTTGCATTCACTCTAACTCAAGTCAGTTAACCAAACTCAGTTCAGTTAACCAAGTGGTGGTATTCTAGTAGTAATCTCTTGAGGCTCAGCGTGTATCCACGTTGATCCTGAATTGATTTCTTCTGGAAACTAAATTATCATTATTTAGCTAATGTGGACTTGGGCTTTGGTCCATGTAGTTAACATGGTGGATCGTAACAGATGATCGGTCCCAAAACCCTAGCCGTCAGGATAGAGAGAGAGAGAGAGAGAGAGAGAGAGAGAGAGAGAGAGAGAGAGAGAGAGAGAGAGAGAGAGAGAGAGAGAGAGAGAGAGAGAGATAGATAGATTTTATAGTTTCAAGCCGATGGCTGGAGGCTTCTATAGCTCCAACATCGGCTTATTTGATTTGTTTTGCTTTTTTTTCTTTGATTTTCTTTACTTCATGTCACTTGATTTTTTTATTGTCAATTTATTTTAAATCTTGTAAAGTTTTTTATTTTTCATTTGTATGTTTCTTCCAATGGATTTGGTAAGACAAAAATTTTGGTTCAATTGAACGTTTAGAAAAGTTAATTGAAAAATCTACTGCGGATGGCCGCGATGGGTCTTACCGGCTTCAATTGTTGATGGTTCTTCATTTGATAGTGATGGGTCTTACCGGCTTCAATTGTTAATGGTTACTTTGAAAGGCAGCATGACATTCTATGGAACAGTAATCTCTTTGACTCTGTTATTATCAATAGAGCAATATAAAGAGTTGTCTTGTCTCGGTGACTCATACTGGAGTATTAAAATGAGAGTGACAACCGTTCTCAAGTCAGTCTGAACTGTGGTACTTATGGATTAATACGAAGATTATCTCCCTTAAAATTCAACTATTTCAGAAGCAATTAAGGAGCTTTTATATGAAAAAATTTTAGTTCTCCATAAGCAAAACAGATGTGTTAGTTTATTTTGGATCCATACTTGTGTTTCTCTTTTCTACATTTGTTTTGTTAGTTATCATTGTTTAGAATTATTTGTCTAAAAAGTTTAACAACACAATCTTGTATTAAAAAAAAACAGATGATCGGTTCATCATTTGGCATTAGTCGGAAAGCATTCCAAACTTGGATCCGACAATATAGTAATCATTCTACTCTTTAGCACTAAGTGCATTTTTTCCGGAGCTGGCCGGATCAGTTGATATGTATATCAAAGAAAAAAAACTTGATTCTGTTATTGTATGATTTAGACTGAACATGTGCTCTGTTTTAAGTAAAGTTCGTATGCTGTTTTTCGAGTTTTGTTTATGCTATGTTTTTGGAGTATCTAGACTTTGACTTCAGCTTGCGTGAGCTTTTATTTAATTTCACTTTTGAGGAAAAAAACAATACTTACTAGCTTCCACTTTTTTTTTGTCATCTAAAGATTATATTAAACGGGGTAAACTAGCTTCCACTTTTTTATTACGTGTAGTTTTTACATTTTCAGGACTAGCTTCCACATTTTCCGTATATACATTTTAGATGACATAAGCAAAGAATATGGAAACGAAAAAAACATTTTGGCATGAGCAAAATGCTTATTTTCTGATTGTTCTGGAAAGGATTTTAAAATTAAAACCTTAAATACAAAGTACACACACAAAAAATGACGAGTTCAAGATTTCATACAAGTACTGCATCCCATACTAATGCAAAGATATAAATACTTATGAATTAACTAAATGGTAATAATTAATTAAATTTTCTTTATTGCTTATAAAATTTATCTCATTTTATAATTTTATGTATACGAAAAATAAAAAAAATTATTAAAAATAATAATATGGTTCCCTTATTTATTTTTGGTGTACATCAAGTTGCAGCTAGTCTTCAGAGTTAAATTAGAGCTAGTTTGAATTTTAAATAGATAAAATCAGATTAATTTTGTTAAAATGAATTGTGTCGAGATTATTTTTTAGTTTTGTTAAATTTGTTTTCTTAATTGTTTTATATTTTCTTATACAGTATTTTGAAAAAAGTATGAAAAATAAACTAAAGTGGTATCAGTTTTTAGCCAAGTTTGGTTGGATTAACTAATAACTGATATATTTTTCTGAATGTTTTTTATTTATTTATCATTCAAGTGTTACATAATTTCACATGTTTGAACATAATATGAGTTCTATATTATAATATATACAAAACATATTTTTCAGTTTATATGGTGATCATATTATTTTTCAGTTTATATGATGATCAAATTCATACCTCTAAAGAAGCTGATTTTAGCAAACCTGATCAAACAAACAATTGTTTGATCTTTGGTGTTCTCAGTAAAAGGTTCTAGTTGCTCAACATAAGTTCCCCAAAGACAACATGCAATATTGTGTCCTCTGATCATTAATAAATTATATGTAATTAGTAGACAAAAATGGAGAATACAACTATAGAATACAATGTAAAAACAGAGGTTTCGAATAACAAACTCGGTGTCAACCAAGAAAAATTGAACTCTTTTTCTGTCTTCTCCTGACACCTGGACGGTTTGAACATCACCAAGTTCATGGACTCTCCCTATTACATCTGCCAGAAAATCCAAAAAACATAGTTTATGTTTTCTTATATTGTAAATAAATTAAAAACAACACAAAATATATAAATGCAATCAAATTAGAGATTACCTATGAGGAAAGGTGCCTTTAGAGTTCCATTTCCAATTTCTTCATAACTGGCAAGATTTAGGAACATTCTATCATCACTAAAATTCGAACCGGATAGGAAGGCATCCTCTGCTATTGTCATCTTGTAAGGATGATTTGTAGCTCGATATTTACCACCAGCTGGATTTTGGTGACATTTTTCAATAACTCTCCATTCCTCTTTCAACAAATCACGTTGAGCTCGGTACATGAGAGTTCGTTTGCAAGTAGCCTGGATCTTGTTACCCTAATAAAAAAAAACGTTCATATTAGAATGAAGTAAAGCAAAGCAGTATAAAGCATGGAACAAAGCTATAAAGAAACGTTACCCATTCATCAGCGAAAATCATCTCGAAGGAATCCCCTCCAAAAGGTGTCTTTTTCTTCCATGAGTCCAAACACTTCACTCGAACGCGCCAGTTGTCTTTGAAAAGGTCTTAGTTTGGTGAGAGGGAAAAGTTGTAGCTTAGACATGTTTATTTTCTTGGGGGGGGGGGGGGGGTTGCGTTGATATGTTTTTCACGTAGGATAGATAATATATATAGTTGGCAATGTGAATGATAGGTTTAATAGGATAAATCACAATCTTTTGGTAGTTTTCATTGTTACGCAAAATCAAAACAGAATATGCACATTCCTTTTTAATTATACAATAATTAACATTCGAATATACACACTACATATAAGGAATACTTATTTTGCAAGTTTAAATGAAAGAATATGCTGATTGTGTTAATTAATAGATACCTGTTTTGATTATTTGACAGAGTAAAAATAGGAAAAAATCTTTGGATGCTGTTTTGTTTTTGAATTGAAGAATATTGTGTTATGATTTTCTGCAGTTAATGTTGTTTGCGTAGAATTAAGAATCATTAGTTGAATAGAATCGAGTTTTGGAAGGAAAAAAAATTATAATGATATTCATAAGTCCGAATTAAAAATAAATTATAAATTTGGTAAACCACAAAACGGTAAACCATACCTTGATTAGTTGATTATATTGTAAAATGTCAAATTAACAAATTAGGTATATCATAAAATTGGCAAAACAAATATGATCAATCGTTTCGTTATAAATTTACATGATTATTGATCAATCGTTTGGTTATAGGTTTACATGATTATTGGTTTAGGATCAATCATTTGGTTATAGGTTTACATGATTATTGGTTTACGTATGTATGGTCATAAGTTTACACGAGTTCGGATTCGTTATGAATAATATAAGATAGGTGATGGTTCTACATAATTATTTTGACTAGTGGCATTGCCCCCGCACAAGCGCGGGGTGTAGAAAGAGTTCTTATGTCGTCTCAATATTTGTTAGGGTTATTGTAGCTGTGAATTTTGCGTCTTTGGGGTGATCATTGTTTTTCAAGTTTTTTATTGTTATAGGGTTAGAGTTGTGACGATGAACTGTGTATGCACTGTTCTCCACTCTTGAAGGACTAAATTGTGTTAGTAATGTGATTGATATAGTTCGTGGTGTTGCTTGTTGTGTCACTGAAACTTATTGTTTGTTTGTCTTTTCAATTTGTTACTTGTACTGTTGAGATTACATAAATTATATTAAGGTTGTTGAGAGTACCTTTTGTTTCTGAATATTTTTTCTCCAGTTTATTTGTGTAAGTTGTGTGTATTAAGTAATAACTTTTTTTATTCTTATTACGTTGGTTATATGTCTTTTTTTTAAAACTTGTTGCTTTTACCGGACCTTTAAAACAAATACATGAAGACTTGTAAAAATAATTATAAAATGAGTGACAATAAGTATTTGAGCCTTAATGGGGTGTAAACGAATATATGTATTTCTCATAAGAAAACAATAGCATTGGCCTGTTGACATTGATCATGTAAATTATTTTCATAAGACAAGAGGAGTGAGCAGGTGGAGATGTTGTTGCCGCCTTTGTGTATGTTGGGATTGTCTATTGTATCTCCTGGTGTGGTTGTGTTTGTTTCTCTTTTATTTGATGAGTAATATGTAAACAAAAATCATTGTTAGTTGTATTTATCAGAGTTTGTAACTTACTCTGCTTTTTTGTTTAGGTAATTTCACTTATCTTGGTTTTCATTTTCGTCTTCTTCGTAAGCATCTGCGAAAGTAAATTTGTAAATTGTTAAATAGCTGGTCGTATAGTTTGTATTTGTTTAGCTAGCTCAATGTATGTGTCGTTGAGTTTTAGTTGAGTTGGTTGATTTGGTATATATTTGTTTTGAATTTTATTGGTAAAATTAGACAAAAAGAGAGGTGATCATTAATGATTCGTCTTTTTTGGGATTTTAGTTTTTGATGTTTTGATTGTTTGGGTTATTGTGGTTTCTTTTAAGCTGTAAAATAAAGATTTGTGTAAAATTATATTGATAAGTAAGGGAGATAAATAGATGACCACAAATCTTGGGTATGAAATATTTTTCATTATTGATGTTAGCACAATATAGAGAGTAATATAAAGGGAATTATGTGTTGATTGTTTCTTACGGATCAATGAGGTGACAGATAACGACTCGAGTTGTTTCTTTGGTGAGGTCAGAGCCCTGGACATAACAGATTTGCCCAACCACATTTGCGAGTTTAAATATCAGTTATGATATCGAAACATAATATAAACCCAGATGCAATATGATAATATACCTGGGAGTTTTAGGTTTGTGTTCGCAATCACTTAAAGATTGTCGAACAGTCTAATCTTGACTGGAAATTGATCTCAGGAGCACCCGTGATGACTTCATCAATAATGGTTAGTGAGATGAAACGAATGGGGAATGGATGATCAGTTATCTTGTACATGCTTGAGCACCTAACAACCTCAAAATGATCGACTTTCACAATGGAACATGCTTTCAAAGATGGTTTGTAATGATTAGCACGTCCGACGGGAGTAAACCCATGAATCACGGAATCTACAAATAATATTATTCAACAAAGAATCAGGAAATCAATTAAAACAATTATGTTAAATAAGTATGATCGATCGAAGATTAACTTACCTTTTCATCAAGGAAGAGAACCGTGATTCCCACAAACTCCCTGTCTTTCTTGAAGCTCAGGGAATCCCATAAGCAGAGGAAGCCAGAGGCTATGCTCTGACTACTACGACCAAGACAGAGAGACTCGAAGGTTGAGTGACGGACGTCGGGACGCTGGTTTGAGGAACTAGAGAGGCAAAGAGAAACATTTTCTAGAAGATGGTTAAAGCTAAGAGGAATCAATGAGTTTTGTGGAGATGCAGATTGGGTTCATCAAAGATGAGAATCATATATATATATGGTTTACAGAGGGCTACAAATCAGGAACATTTATGATAAAGCTATTTAAGATGGGGACATGATAAAGAGTTTACCGGTGAAAAAATAGATTACGAACACACACGGCACAACTCTGTTACTCAGACTTGTTTGAGACAATGATGAAAAGAATCCGAACTCGTGTTAAACGACAACAATTTACAATATAGGAAAACCATAATCGTTGCAAACTTAAGTTTTTTTTATATAACGTGATGAACCCCATTTAAAAATGAAACCCATAATACACTTGTAGGCCCGACCCTCAGAGGAAGCTGAAGAAGCAAGAGCTTCTGACCTTCATAAATATATATTAGGTTCAGTCATCAATGTATAAAGTATCATTTAGCTTAGTGGTATAAATGTTGGTGTTTATATCTTAATAACCCGGGTTCGAGCCATGGACTTGACACTTTTTCACACTTTTTAAAAGTGAGACCACAAAACGCTGATGTGACGCGCTGAGAAGTGAGTAAAAACTCAACTATTATAATATAGATTCGGTACCGTACGTAATGGTTGAGTAATGAGAGTAACGATTTATTTGGTTAAGCTTCAGTATTGGTTTCGAATTATATAAGGTAGGTGTGGTTAATAATAATTTATTTGAGACTGAGCATGTGGAATGATTTAAGAAACGTGAGTAGCGATTTTATCTGTTTAGGAAATTAATGTGATAGCAAAATGTAAGACTATAGTGTTTTGATGAGTGGCATAGCTTGGTAATTATTGTGGAAAAATCTGGGTTAAATACAAAATGTGCTCCTGTTTTAATAGTTTAGATTATCTCCTCCCCAATTTAATTTTAATCTTTCAATTGGTTATTTAGTTTAAAGTTAGTTATAACATAAAAAAAACATGATTGGATCAGATGATCAAAGATCAATATATGATCTACTTCTATTATTTATAATACCTTTGCATCATTTCTAATTATTTGATATAATAGATATAGTAAAAATATTGTTAGCTATTTTACTTTAATATTATTATATATTGACATATTTTTCGTAGGAAATATATATTTTTAAAATATAAATTTATGTTATTAAAGAAAAAATAATAAGGGAAGTTATTTCTTATTATTTAAAATATTATTTATTATTTAAAATATTATAAGTGCAAAAGGAAACAAAAAAATAAAATAAAAATTTTAGTATTGGTATTGTCCATAATATTTTTAATTCGTTAAGGATACCAGTAATTAACTATTTCAATAATTAATATGAGAACGACACATGAAATTGACTTATAATATTATAGATGTTATTACTTTTTGTGACACGAAGACCACAATACATTGGGAATTTTTGTATGGATTCCCATCCTTAAATACAAAGTACACACAAAAAGAATGACCAGTTCAAGATTTCATACAAGTACTGCATCCCATACTAATGCAAAGATATAAATACTTATGAACTAACTAAATGGTAATAATTAATTGAATTTTCTTTATTGCTTATAAAATTTATCTCATTTTACAATTTTATGTATACGAAAAAATAAAAAATTTATTAAAAATAATAATATGGTGTTTTAGTTATACGTGCAAATTTATATTAAAATATGAACGGTTCACTTATTTATTTTTGGTGTACATCAAGTTGCAGCTAGTCTTCAAAGTTAAATTAGAACTGGTTTGAGTTTTAAATAGATAAAATCGGATTAATTTTGTTAAAATGAATTGTGTCCTGAATATTTTTTAGTTTTGTAAAATATGCTTTCTTAATTGTTTTATATTTTCTTATATAGTGTTTTGAGAAAAGTATGAAAAATAAACTAAAGTGGTATCAGTTTTTAGCCAAGTTTAGTTTGGATTAACTAATAATTATCCCCCAATTTAATTTTAATCTTTCAATTGGTTATTTAGTTTCAAGTTAGTTATAACATAAAAAAATATGATTGGATCAGATGATCAAAGATCAATATATGATCTACTTCTATTATTTATAATACCTTTGCATCATTTCTAATTATTTGATATAATAGATATATTAAAAATATTGTTAACTATTTTATTTTAATATTATTATATATTGACATATTTTTCTTAGGAAATATTTTTTTAATATAAATTTATGTTATTCAAGAAAAATAATAATAGGGGAAGTTATTTCTTATTATTTAAAATATTATAAGTGCAAAAGGAAACAAAAAATAAAATAAAAATCTTAGTAATGGTATTGTCCATAATATTTTTAATTTATTAAGGATAACTATAATTAACTATTTTAAAATTAATATGAGAACGACTCATAAAATTGACTTATAATATTATAGATGTTATTACTTTTTGTGACACGAAGACCACAATACATCGGGAATTTTTTTATGGATTCCCAACAGTTTGTGGTTTCGGATCGAATCCTGATACTTCATTGAAAAGCCAAGACGGATTCCAGAAGAATTTTTAGACGGATTCCAGACAGATTTTTCTGACGAGAAATTTTAATACCTTATTCCAAACACTTCGTCTTCCCCATTCGACCCTCTCTCTCTCTCTATCTCTCTCTCTCTCTCTCTCTCTCTCTCTCTCTCTCTCTAAAAGCATGAAACTCTCCTCTGTTCCCATTCTCTCCCAAAATCATCTCCATTTTTAATGATATTGTTAGATCATGTTATATTGTAGATTTTACTGATTTGGAAATTAGTTTTAACTATTTACACTTTCGTATATATGATTAACTATCTGTGATTTTACTTATTATTTAGAGTTTGAGAGACAATAGAATTTCTAAACTGGTTTGGGAGTGTATGTTCAGTAATCAGTTGATTATGTCTTCTCAATACTATTTGGAACTTGTTATATTTGCTTATGTGTGTTTTGTTTTTGAACCATGAAAGGTTGTTGAATTAAAGTTTTTTGTATTTCGCATATTTATTTGGTTATGTATGATTTTAAGTTTTGTTCGAATGAAATGAGTACTTTTTAGGTTTTATGCGTACTTTTTGTAATTTGGATATACATACCCAAAAAATCTCGAATCAGTTTTTTTTTTAATAGTTTGAATACAAAGGAACCAAATCGAGTTAGGGCATGATTAACCTCAGTCTCTTAGCCGGAGTTCTTAATTCATGATTTGACATTTTTTTTTTTTTATACTTTTCAGCTAAGAAACGGCTCTTATATCTCTTATTTAAGAGACGGTTCTTAACTTTTTTTAGTTAAAATCTAAGAAAAGTTAAGAACCGTCTTTTAACCGAAAGTAAAAACCCAGTTAAGAGACCGGAGTTAATCATGGTCTTAGAATCGACAATATTGGAGTTTCCCCGGTTCTTAAAAGCCACACCCCTACTAACCTGAACTGATCAGAATCAATTTCTTTGTGGTTCCTATTTGACTACTAGAAGTGAAAAACTGAATAATCTGAAATCTGAATTAATCGAACTGAACACAGATCAGAATCAAATGCGCGTGCCTAGATTAAAAAAATCTCTATGTAAAAAAATATGTTTGTTTGAAAAAAAGAATCTAAGGAAAATAATCAATAACTACCAGAAATAGTCAAAGACTGCATACCACAACTTCAAGTTTTTGACGAGTGGGGACCACCTCCACAGAAAGGTAATCGCCACAACCTATCACAAAAATGTTTAAGTTGATATACTTATAATTTTGTTATTATGCAAAATTTAAATGCTAAATAAAATTATTATTTTAAAATATAGTTGTTGATTATTTTGGCTCTAACAAAGCGTTATTTTAATGATATGAAAAAATCGACAAAATATAAACATTAATGGCATTAATTGAGTTTCTGCAAAATATGAATCACGGTTAATTAAAAATATCAAAATTTAATATTGGGTCAAATATTTATCGTTTCTAAAACTCTATTGATTTTTTCTTTTCAAATTTTTAATTCAAATAATTTAGTATATTATGTAAACGAATAAATAAAATTCAAAATATAAATAAAAGGAGAAAAATTGTAATGACCAACTAATTAAAAATTACTCCCTCTGTTTATATTTAAGTGTCGTTTTGGGTTTATGCACACAAATTAAGAAAGCAATTAATTTTATATATTTCCTATATAAAAATATAATTATCTATACACCTAACTATATTTCAACCAATATGAAAATAAATTGTTAAATAAAATTAATAAACTTTGCATTGAAAGTTGAAAACGACACTTATTTTGTAACGAAAAAATTTCTCTACAACGACACTTAATATGAAACGGAGGGAGTACAAAATACGAATGCCAATTAATTCAGTCTCCCCAAATTTTGATATACCATTTCTAAGACTAAAAATATTTACTTTTCAATGTTTGAATTCATATTACTTCTATGTTTAATAAGGTAGTATTAATTTAGTTGTAGTCAATAATCAATAGGATATTAATATAAGGACGATAGTGAAGTAACTCCAAAACAAATAAAGAGCATTCAGTACTCTCTCTCTCTCATAAAAACACAGCCAATGACCTTCTCGTGGTCTTCTGTGCCATAAAAATCATTATATACATTCAAACACCAATCTGGCGCCACACACACATACTCTCTTCCTCTCTCTCCTTGTATGAGTGGTGAGATGGTTATCCCTATAAGGTGCAGCATCGAACCATCTGCAACATTTTGACTCGTTTTCTTTTGTGTGTTTTCCAGCAAGTGTCTCTTCTTCACTCGCTCTTTCCTTTTTCAATCTCCCCAACGACCCTCTCTTCCATTCATAACTCTTTCTCTCTCCGGGAAAAATGGATAACTTCTTGCCCTTTTCCTCTTCTAACGCAAACTCTGTCGAAGAACTCTCAATGGATCTTAACAACAATCGCTCACGCTTATCAACGTTCCCTACTTATGATCATCATCATCAGGCGCAGCATCACTCGTTGCAACCCTACTCATACGTTGCATGTCCTGTGGATCAGACGGCGGCTATGAATCCTCAGATCTCGGTTATACAAACCGGAAGTGAGTTCGGTTCTCTGGTTTGTAATCCCGGTTTCAGACAAGCAAGAGGTGGATTCCTTGATCCACACACGGCTAAGATGGCCAGGATCAACAGAAAGAAAGCGATGATAAGATCAAGAAACAATTCTAGCCCTAACTCTAGTTCGAATGAGCTGGTTGGTTCAAGGAGACAAGTGGTTCTTACCATGAAAAATAATGCCGAGATTGCAGCAAGGAAAGATCTCTATCGATATTCCTCATTCGATAACAAGGTTTGTTCCACATATTAGATATTTTAGATTTTATATATATATAAAACTTGATCAAACGTTTTGGATTTTGTGGTTGACTGTAGAAGCTTAGGGTTTTGCTGGTGAAACACTTGAAGAACAGCGATGTTGGATCACTTGGGAGGATCGTTCTACCAAAGGTGTGTAAATTCTTACAATTCTTTTATCCATCGTTTTCGTTAAGGTATAAAGATAAAATAAATTTTTTTTTTTTTTTTGTAACTCTGGTATCTGGGCAGCCACATTCCCACTATCCCCCGTAGGGGGTCCAGCGCCCCAACGGAAGGGATGTTAAATCCGTTGTGGCCGGGGCTCGAACTCGTGATGGCGGACACCTCAGCCGAGGTTCCTATACCACCAGACCACGAGGCCCGGTTAGATAAAATAAATTTTATAGGTAAAACATTAATATGAAATAGTTAACTTTAATATGAAATAGTTATCAGTCACGTAACTACGAAATTTGAAACCTCAATTCCATGGAAATTTTTTAGAAAAGTAATATGGTTTCAGGATTTGGCTGGCCCCTTTTTCAAAGAAGGTTTGTGGAACAAAAGTACATAAGTCATTGCGGCCACAAACTCTCATTAAGAAATTTCACAGAGATTTATTTCTAACATTTCATTCCACATTTAAAATATAGTAGTAGTATATTTAGCGATTTCATTGTTTAACCAATTACAAGTTCAGTCTCTAAAAACAACACGGAAAACAAGGGGAATATGAAAGATGACAACAAAATGTAGAATGTAGTAAAGTTGTTTATAGTATTTGTGTTTGTTCAAGTACGAATTTTTATGACATTTTTATAGTTTTTAGTTTAGGAAGAATATGGATTGTTTGTAAATTCTAACTAAACTGATTTATTTAAAGATATCTGGAGTTTGAAGGATTACAAATTCTTCAAGTTTTGGAGTGAAAAAATGTAAATAGATTCAATATAGTTTCCTTTTAGTAACCAATAATGAAAAAACATGAGTGAAAGAACATGAGAAATAATCAATTTTATTCTACTAGATAAAGTGAAACTGTTTAAATGAATTTATTCCAAAATGATGCTGAAGAAAAATAAAGTCGTCTATTTGCCTTTCCTAATTAATTGCCTCTTAAATGGTATACCTCGAAATCATTATGGGAAAGTATCAAGAAACAAAAAAAAAACAATTTGGAAAAAAGGTTCAACGATATTACTTGATAGTTATATTGAAACAAATTATAATTGTGTCTCTTATCTGTCTTAATTAAAACAGTAAAAAAGTCATTTTTCGATAAGAAAAGTCATTAAATAATCCCTTAAATAAGTCATGGCTTTGGAACGCAGAGAGAAGCTGAAGGGAATCTTCCGGAGCTATCTACTAAAGAAGGAATGATAGTAGAGATGAGAGATGCGGACTCTATGCAGAATTGGTCTTTCAAATACAAGTTAAGTGTCGTTTTCATCTCTTATATGAACTCAATTATATTCACAAAAGCAATTTCTTAATCGTTTTATTTTACCAATGGGGTTATACTAACAATCTTTTAAGCTCACTTTTTGATGAATTCAAGTTAGAATTTTTATCAATGTCAATTTAATGTTATACTTAAAAAAGCTTGCATCACTGTGAACATAGGTTCTGGTCCAATAACAAGAGCAGAATGTATGTCCTTGAAAACACAGGTAATTAAGGAGCTACTACATTCTTTTAAAAGTATACTACTTATTTAAACTATTTTATTATAATATGTTTTTCCTTTTGTCTTAAAAATTAAAGGAGAATTTGTGGCTGAAAAAAGAGTTGAGATTGGAGATTTTTTAACAATCTACGAGGACGAAAGCAAGAATCTCGTGAGCTCTCTTATTAACTCTCTTTTCTTGTTTTATTTTGAAAAAGACAAAACTCTTAAATAAACAAATAATGATTGATTAGCAGTCCGAAATTGGAAATTTAAAAAGTGAGTCATTAAATTGTGTTTGTTAAGCATCCAGACAAATATTTATTGCCTTTTTGACCTTTTCTGTCGATGATAGCTGTCCGTATGAGGAAGGTACTATAAGAATTTCAAACCCTAGTTTTAATATACTACTGAAAATCGATTCTTTATTCTTTTCTTTTTTTGCTAAACTGAAAATTAAAGACATGATATATTTTTTCAAAAAAGACGTGAAATATATGAGGGTGACTAGTATTAATTTAAATTTTATGTTTAATAAAATGCTTCTTCTATTTACTCATATTTTTATTCTTTGCTAAGTAGGGAATGATGTAATATGTTTTTCTCTAAAAAGTTGTTCTTTTTAACAGCCAATTTGTTTGGTTTGACTACATAAACTCTATGTTGACACAAAAAAAGCCTACATAAACTCTACCAAATTAACAAACTGTTTTTAGGATTTGGTTTCATATCAGAAATAATTTCTTTTAGAAAAATACTATTTTTATTTATCTAAATTTTGTCAATTTTGAAGATAATTTATTTCCCCATTATTTTCGACCAAGTGAAAATTTAATAAAAAAATTTAGTATACTATTTTCAAGTTATCCTCACAAAATACTTTTTATTAGCATAATATAATGTGCGAAATTTAGTTCATACGTACTTGAATTTTTAACTAAGACAAATTATTTTGTAATTAGAAACCTGTAAATGTCATGTTGGCATTTAACTGAGTAGGAGTAGTGTTTTGGTTCAAAAACATGGAACTTATTTACTACTCTACAGTTTTTCATAGGTTATTTAATTTTCGTTTGGATATTAAATAATCTAATATTTATAACATTTAAATCTCCTAACTTTGTCAGTTGTTAATTATTTATAAATTCAGCCAATTGCTAAGACACCTTATATATGCATGTTTTGTTTGTTTGGTCGTACTACAGTACTTCTCCATAAGAAAGCACGCAGACAAACCAAATGAAGGAAGAGAAGATGAGTCGATGGAAGCCAACGACATGAACTTCTACGAAGATATTGCGTTTGATTTCATACCAAAAGATGAAGACGAAGATTCTATTGCAATGCTCATCGGAAATCTAAATGATCACTATCCCAACCCAAACAATCTTATGGACCTCCCAATCGATCTTCATCAGCATCATCAAGCCACCTCCTCGTTGCCACCTGTGGATTACATGACCAATCCTCAGTATAGTGGTTCCTCCAATGATCACATGAGCTTTAACGACTTCGTATGGTGATGCGATTGAAGTTGATATAGCTATATACAAGTGGTATAAAAAAATTAAAAAGAAAAGAGTATCGCTCATCATATTCATATCTATCTATTGATAAAGTATTTTTGTCAATCTATTATTTACGAAAAATAATATTTGCGCTCGTTTCAGTTTTAGTTACATATATAAGTTTCATTTGGGTTTTATAACTCATAAGAGATAATAGACGAAATATAATTCAGGAATTAATTAAAAAAAAAACAATACTTGGGTTCATCCCTATGATGAATCGTTAAATTCACCTCGCTTTTTATAATCAACCAAAGTGTCACGTAAGATTAATTAAAAGACAATAATTTTTTTTTAAATGGCTGAAAAATTCAGCACTGGCGTTAATGCCGTCGACAAAACCCGAAATTCTAAAAATCTAAAATCTAAACCTTAAACCTCAAATCCTAAACTCTAAAACTAAAACTCTAATTCTAAACTCTAAGCCCTAATTCATAAACCTAAAATCCAAAACTTTAAACCATAAACCCTAAATCTTAAACTCTAAACCCAAAATCCTAAACTCTAAACCCAAAGCTTTAAACCATAAATCTTAAACCATCAATCCTAAACCCTAAACCATAAATCTTAAACCCTAATCTCTAAACCTTAAATCATAAATCATAAACCCTAAACCCAAAACTCTAAAACTCTAAACTATAACTCGAACCCTGATCAAGTGATGGATTTAGGGTTTAATTTAGAGTTGTGTTTTGGGTTTAGGGTTTAGAATTTAGGATTTAGGGTTAGAGTTTTGGGTTTAGGTTTAGGAATTTGGGTTTAGAGTTTAGGGTTTAGGATTTTGGGTTTAGAGTTTAGGATTTAGAGTTTTGGGTTTAGGGTTTAAGATTTGGGGTTTAAAATTTAGGTTTTAGATTTAGGGTTTAGATTTTAAATTTTTAGAGTTCTAGATTTTGCAGACCGCTTTAACGTCGGTGTTGTTTTTCTCAGCCAAGGTGAATTTACCATTCATTAGGGGGGGCGGGGGGTGAACGTAAGTATTGTTCAAAACGAAATCAACAATAGTTGATCGACTAAGTAATAGATAAATATTTCTATTTGCAACATTTATAACAATGTAACTATGTATTAGTTACTAGGTGATTAGTCTCAGCATGCATTCATAATCATTACAAAATTATTTATTAATATCATTATTAATTTATAGACCATCATTATACGTTATTGTTTGTGCTCTCAACGTCTCAAACTTATGACAGACCCGGTGCTATAGTTAAAAAAGATCACAAACGTTTTAGGTCCATTTCAAAACCTCATTTAAATATGGGTCATTTTGGTGTTACAAACAAAAACAAATATGGGCCCTTTAAAATCTCACGTGCATTTTTAAACAATCACTGTTCTCCTTCGTCAAAAGGACAAAACCTAATTTTTTTGTTTCAGACTGTTCTTCTTCACCCGCTGTTATGTTACGTTTCCAGAGATATTTTTTTCTTCTAAATTTTGGGCCCTTTTTTTATAAGAAAAGTTAAGTAAAATTTTAGGACCCTGTGCATTTGCACCGTCCGCACATGCCTAAAGTCGGCATTGCCCTCAAATAGTTTAAACAAACATCACATTATTGATATATAAAAAAGTTGTTCATCAAAATATATATTCTTATTATTGTTTTAAAAATTTTGCAATCATGTATTATACATATTTTGAAAAGTTTGTTACTGTATTAAATTCTTAGAAACTCTCATGTATTATAAATATTTTGATTTTTTCGCAATTGCTTTAATTTTTTTAGAAAGTTTCATGTATTAATATATTGAAAATATTTGTATACGTACACTACATTCAATTTAATATTTAACTATGCATCTATTTATATCTTAATTTCTATTTTTATTTATGAAAAATTGGATAGTAACAAAGTATATGTAAGAATTATTTTTTTTTATTTTTAAAAATATTTTTCTATTTTTTCCACAATTTTAACTGTATTAATTTATAATCAATTATCTAACAAAATAAATAATTTAGTTATTCATTAAAGTTAACCTAGATTTTAACCGCTCTAGCTTTTACGTGAGAGTTCGGATCGAAAAAATTATTTTGTAAATATAATATAGATTTGTCAAGACCGTATATATATAAATAAAAAGTGATTTTCTGATTAATTAGATAAGCACGTCTGAAACTCTGATCCAAACCCTAACCGATATACAGTATCTAAGCCCAGCCCTTTTAGTCCTATAATAGACTGTACTACTTACCCAAGACTTTTAACTCTAGTATGAGTCTAAGAACCTAAAACGGAGCCCAGATAAGTAGCCATAGCAATAGTTTTAAAAGCATTTTTTTATTGCTACGAGGTAGGCCTGGGCGTTCGGGTATCCGTTGGCATTCGGATCGGATTTTTCGAGTTTCGGTTCTCTTTTATAACACCTCTTAGGTCCCATTCTAGTAAATTTGCAAGTACGGGTCGGGTTCAGATATAACACATCGGGTTCAGATCGGTTTTGTATCACATCATAGAACCCATAAACACTACAAGAAAACACACCGAATTCCGACGGAGGTTCCGACGGACACCAATGTCGTCGGACATTTGTGACGGAATACTGACAAATTTCCGACCAAATCCAAAAAAATTAAGTCGTCGGAATTCCGTCGGCCATTTCCGACGGAATTCCGACGAAACATGGTTCGTCAGAATTTCCCGACGACTTTTCGACGACATTCCGATAAAAAATGTAACTGTTGTAGTCGTCGGTATATTCCGACGAATTTCCGACGACATTCCGATTAACAACAAATTCATCGGAATTCCGTCGGTATTTTCCGACGGAATTCCGACGAACCATGTGACCGTTGCCGACAAATATATATGACCGTTGTATAGCCGTTTGAGATTGGACAATACCGACGGAATTCCGACGGATGTAAAATTCCGACGGACTGCTTTACATCCGTCGGAATTTCGTCGGAAAGTCGTCGGAGGTCCGTAAGCAATTTCCTATAAATACAACCCCTCCTCATTCAACTCATTCACACTTCATTCTCTCTTAATTCTCTTTAGTCATAACAATTCCGTGAAAATCATGTCTTCGGAAGTTTATTATCGTTCGTGGATGGATAAACCTCATTTGGATCCGAACACCAATTTGCTTACGGAAGAATACGTTCAAGGGATTGGAGAATTCATGAGGCTTGTTCAACAGCAACCGGATGCAAAAAGTGGTATGTTAAGATGTCCCTGCTCTTCTTGCAATAATAATAAGGTTATAAAAGAATTTGATGTTTGGACTCATTTGTATATGAAAGGGTTTTCACGTAATTATAAAGTTTGGTACCTTCATGGGGAAACTGGTTATGAATATGGTAGTACTAGCGAACCTCAGCCTGTTAGTGAACCTCAGCCTGATATTAGGTTAGAAGAATCTAGAATGAATATAGATTATGGTGTAGGTACTGAGCAGATGGTACATGATCATTATAGAGGGGAAGAACCAAACCCCGAATCTAGGAGATTTTTTGACATGTTGGATGCAGGAAAACAACCTTTGTATCAAAATTGTAGAGATGGTCATTCAGTCTTATCATCTGCAACTAGATTAATGGGTATTAAGACAGACTATAATTTGGCTGAAGAATGTATGGATGCGATTACTGATTTTGTCAAAGGTATTCTACCTGAGGATAACCTTGCACCGGGTTCATACTACGAGGTTCAGAAACTTGTTGCAGGTCTTCAACTACCGTATGAAGTGATAGATGCATGTATTGACAACTGCATGATCTACTGGAGAGCGGATGAGACACGGAATGTATGCAAATTTTGTGGGAAACCTCGTTATCAGGAGACGAGGGGAAGAGTTCCGATCCCATTCAAAAGAATGTGGTATTTGCCTTTGACGGAAAGATTGAAGAGGTTGTATCAGTGTCAGCGCACAGCAAAAGCAATGAGATGGCATGCAGAGCATTCCACAAATGGTGAGATTAGACATCCTTCAGATGCAAAGGCTTGGAAACATTTCCCTCAAACATATCAGAATTTGCGGAAGAGAAAGAAATGTTTATCTTGGATTATCTACTGATGGTTTCAGCCCATTTGGAAAGC
>NW_026015136.1:0-10807 GCF_020379485.1 Brassica napus
TTTACTGATTTTGAAATAGTTTTAACTATTTACACTTTCGTATATATGATTACCTATCTGTGATTTTACTTATTATTTAGAGTTTGAGAGACAATAGAATTTCTAAACTGGTTTGGGAGTGTATTTCAGTAATCAGTTGATTATGTCTTCTCAATACTATTTGGAACTTGTTATATTTGCTTATGTGTGTTTTGTTTTTTGAACCATGAAAGGTTGTTGAATGAAGTTTTTTGTATTTCGCATATTATTTTGGTTATGTATGATTTTAAGTTTTGTTCGAATGAAATGAGTACTTTTTAGGTTTTATGCGTACTTTTTTGTAATTTGGATATACATACCCAAAAATCTCGAATCAGTTTTTTTTTTAATATTTGAACCAAAGGAACCAAATCGAGTTAAGTGCAGATTAACCTCAGTCTCTTAGCCGGAGTTCTTAATTCATGATTTGACATTTTTTTTTTTTTACTTTTCAGCTAAGAAACGGCTCTTATATCTCTTATTAAGAGACGGTTCTAACTTTTTTTAGTTAAAATCTAAGAAAAGTTAAGACCGTCTTTTAACCGAAAGTAAAAACCCAGTTAAGAGACCGGAGTTAATCATGGTCTTAGAATCGACAATATTGGAGTTTCCCCGTTCTTAAAAGCCACACCCCTACTAACCTGAACTGATCAGAATCAATTTCTTTGTGGTTCCTATTTGACTACTAGAAGTGAAAAACTGAATAATCTGAAATCTGAATTAATCGAACTGAACACAGATCAGAATCAAATGCGCGTGCCTAGATTAAAAAATCTCTATGTAAAAAAATGTTTTGTTTGAAAAAAAGAATCTAAAGGAAAATAATCAATAACTACCAGAAATTCAAAGACTGCATACCACAACTTCAAGTTTTTGACGAGTGGGGACCACCTCCCACAGAAAGGTAATCGCCACAACCTATCACAAAAATGTTTAAGTTGATATACTTATAATTTTGTTATTATGCAAAATTTAAATGCTAAATAAAATTATTATTTTAAAATATAGTTGTTGATTATTTTGGCTCTAACAAAGCGTTATTTTAATGATATGAAAAAATCGACAAAAATAAACATTAATGGCATTAATTGAGTTTCTGCAAAATATGAATCACGGTTAATTAAAATATCAAAATTTAATATTGGGTCAAATATTTATCGTTTCTAAAACTCTATTGATTTTTCTTTTCAAATTTTTAATTCAAATAATTTAGTATATTATGTAAACGAATAAATAAAATTCAAAAATATAAATAAAAGGAGAAAATTGTAATGACCAACTAATTAAAAATTACTCCCTCTGTTTATATTTAAGTGTCGTTTTGGGTTTATGCACACAAATTAAGAAAGCAATTAATTTTATATATTTCCTATATAAAAATATAATTATCTATACACCTAACTATATTTCAACCAATATGAAAATAAATTGTTAAATAAAATTAAATAAACTTTGCATTGAAAGTTGAAAACGACACTTATTTTGTAACGAAAAAATTTCTCTACAACGACACTTATATGAAACGGAGGGAGTACAAAATACGAATGCCAATTAATTCAGTCTCCCCAAATTTTGATATACCATTTCTAAGACTAAAAATATTTACTTTTCAATGTTTGAATTCATATTACTTCTATGTTTAATAAGGTAGTATTAATTTAGTTGTAGTCAATAATCAATAGGATATTAATATAAGACGATAGTGAAGTAACTCCAAAACAAATAAAGAGCATTCAGTACTCTCTCTCTCTCATAAAAACACAGCCAATGACCTTCTCGTGGTCTTCTGTGCCATAAAAATCATTATATACATCAAACACCAATCTGGCGCCACACACACATACTCTCTTCCTCTCTCTCTTGTATGAGTGGTGAGATGGTTATCCCTATAAGGTGCAGCATCGAACCATCTGCAACATTTTGACTCGTTTTCTTTTGTGTGTTTTCCAGCAAGTGTCTCTTCTTCACTCGCTCTTTCCTTTTTCAATCTCCCCAACGACCCTCTCTTCCATTCATAACTCTTCTCTCTCCGGGAAAAAATGGATAACTTCTTGCCCTTTTCCTCTTCTAACGCAAACTCTGTCGAAGAACTCTCAATGGATCTTAACAACAATCGCTCACGCTTATCAACGTTCCCTACTTATGATCATCATCATCAGGCGCAGCATCACTCGTTGCAACCCTACTCATACGTTGCATGTCCTGTGGATCAGACGGCGGCTATGAATCCTCAGATCTCGGTTATACAAACCGGAAGTGAGTTCGGTTCTCTGGTTTGTAATCCCGGTTTCAGACAAGCAAGAGGTGGATTCCTTGATCCACACACGGCTAAGATGGCCAGGATCAACAGAAAGAAAGCGATGATAAGATCAAGAAACAATTCTAGCCCTAACTCTAGTTCGAATGAGCTGGTTGGTTCAAGGAGACAAGTGGTTCTTACCATGAAAAATAATGCCGAGATTGCAGCAAGGAAAGATCTCTATCGATATTCCTCATTCGATAACAAGGTTTGTTCCACATATTAGATATTTTAGATTTTATATATATATAAAAACTTGATCAAACGTTTTGGATTTGTGGTTGACTGTAGAAGCTTAGGGTTTTGCTGGTGAAACACTTGAAGAACAGCGATGTTGGATCACTTGGGAGGATCGTTCTACCAAAGGTGTGTAAATTCTTACAATTCTTTTATCCATCGTTTTCGTTAAGGTATAAAGATAAAATAAATTTTTTTTTTTTTTTTTGTAACTCTGGTATCTGGGCAGCCACATTCCCAACTATCCCCCGTAGGGGGTCCAGCGCCCCAACGGAAGGGATGTTAAATCCGTTGTGGCCGGGGCTCGAACTCGTGATGGCGGACACCTCAGCCGAGGTTCCTATACCACCAGACCACGAGGCCCGGTTAGATAAAATAAATTTTATAGGTAAAACATTAATATGAAATAGTTAACTTTAATATGAAATAGTTATCAGTCACGTAACTACGAAATTTGAAACCTCAATTCCATGGAAATTTTTTAGAAAAGTAATATGGTTTCAGGATTTGGCTGGCCCCTTTTTCAAAGAAGGTTTGTGGAACAAAAGTACATAAGTCATTGCGGCCACAAACTCTCATTAAGAAATTTCACAGAGATTTATTTCTAACATTTCATTCCACATTTAAAATATAGTAGTAGTATATTTAGCGATTTCATTGTTTAACCAATTACAAGTTCAGTCTCTAAAAACAACACGGAAAACAAGGGGAATATGAAAGATGACAACAAAATGTAGAATGTAGTAAAGTTGTTTATAGTATTTGTGTTTTGTTCAAGTACGAATTTTTATGACATTTTTATAGTTTTTTAGTTTAGGAAGAATATGGATTGTTTGTAAATTCTAACTAACTGATTTATTTAAAGATATCTGGAGTTTGAAGGATTACAAATTCTTCAAGTTTTGGAGTGAAAAAATGTAAATAGATTCAATATTTCCTTTTAGTAACCAATAATGAAAAAACATGAGTGAAAGAACATGAGAAATAATCAATTTATTCTACTACTAGATAAAGTGAAACTGTTTAAATGAATTTATTCCAAAATGATGCTGAAGAAAAATAAAGTCGTCTATTTGCCTTTCCTAATTAATTGCCTCTTAAATGGTATACCTCGAAATCATTATGGGAAAGTATCAAGAAACAAAAAAAAAACAATTTGAAAAAAGGTTCAACGATATTACTTGATAGTTATATTGAAACAAATTATAATTGTGTCTCTTATCTGTCTTAATTAAAACAGTAAAAAAGTCATTTTTCGATAAGAAAAGTCATTAAATAATCCCTTAAATAAGTCATGGCTTTGGAACGCAGAGAGAAGCTGAAGGGAATCTTCCGGAGCTATCTACTAAAGAAGGAATGATAGTAGAGATGAGAGATGCGGACTCTATGCAGAATTGGTCTTTCAAATACAAGTTAAGTGTCGTTTTCATCTCTTATATGAACTCAATTATATTCACAAAAGCAATTTCTTAATCGTTTTATTTTACCAATGGGGTTATACTAACAATCTTTTAAGCTCACTTTTGATGAATTCAAGTTAGAATTTTTATCAATGTCAATTTAATGTTATACTTAAAAAAGCTTGCATCACTGTGAACATAGGTTCTGGTCCAATAACAAGAGCAGAATGTATGTCCTTGAAAACACAGGTAATTAAGGAGCTACTACATTCTTTTAAAAGTATACTACTTATTTAAACTATTTTATTATAATATGTTTTTCCTTTTGTCTTAAAAATTAAAGGAGAATTTGTGGCTGAAAAAAGAGTTGAGATTGGAGATTTTTTAACAATCTACGAGGACGAAAGCAAGATCTCGTGAGCTCTCTTATTAACTCTCTTTTCTTCTTGTTTTATTTTGAAAAAGACAAAACTCTTAAATAAACAAATAATGATTGATTAGCAGTCCGAAATTGGAAATTTAAAAAGTGAGTCATTAAATTGTGTTTGTTAAGCATCCAGACAAATATTTATTGCCTTTTTGACCTTTTCTGTCGATGATAGCTGTCCGTATGAGGAAGGTACTATAAGAATTTCAAACCCTAGTTTTATATACTACTGAAAATCGATTCTTTATTCTTTTCTTTTTTTGCTAAACTGAAAATTAAAGACATGATATATTTTTTCAAAAAAGACGTGAAAATATGAGGGTGACTAGTATTAATTTAAATTTTATGTTTAATAAAATGCTTCTTCTATTTACTCATATTTTTATTCTTTGCTAAGTAGGGAATGATGTAATATGTTTTTCTCTAAAAAGTTGTTCTTTTTAACAGCCAATTTGTTTGGTTTGACTACATAAACTCTATGTTGACACAAAAAAAGCCTACATAAACTCTACCAAATTAACAAACTGTTTTTAGGATTTGGTTTCATATCAGAAATAATTTCTTTTAGAAAAATACTATTTTTATTTATCTAAATTTTGTCAATTTTGAAGATAATTTATTTCCCCATTATTTTCGACCAAGTGAAAATTTAATAAAAAAATTTAGTATACTATTTTCAAGTTATCCTCACAAAATACTTTTTATTAGCATAATATAATGTGCGAAATTTAGTTCATACGTACTTGAATTTTATAACTAAGACAAATTATTTTGTAATTAGAAACCTGTAAATGTCATGTTGGCATTTAACTGAGTAGGAGTAGTGTTTTGGTTCAAAAACATGGAACTTATTTACTACTCTACAGTTTTTCATAGGTTATTTATTTTCGTTTGGATATTAAATAATCTAATATTTATAACATTTAAATCTCCTAACTTTGTCAGTTGTTAATTATTTATAAATTCAGCCAATTGCTAAGACACCTTATATATGCATGTTTTGTTTGTTTGGTCGTACTACAGTACTTCTCCATAAGAAAGCACGCAGACAAACCAAATGAAGGAAGAGAAGATGAGTCGATGGAAGCCAACGACATGAACTTCTACGAAGATATTGCGTTTGATTTCATACCAAAGATGAAGACGAAGATTCTATTGCAATGCTCATCGGAAATCTAAATGATCACTATCCCAACCCAAACAATCTTATGGACCTCCCAATCGATCTTCATCAGCATCATCAAGCCACCTCCTCGTTGCCACCTGTGGATTACATGACCAATCCTCAGTATAGTGGTTCCTCCAATGATCACATGAGCTTTAACGACTTCGTATGGTGATGCGATTGAAGTTGATATAGCTATATACAAGTGGTATAAAAATTAAAAAGAAAAGAGTATCGCTCATCATATT
This sequence comes from Brassica napus, assembly GCF_020379485.1. NCBI lineage: Eukaryota > Viridiplantae > Streptophyta > Magnoliopsida > Brassicales > Brassicaceae > Brassica > Brassica napus. The sequence continues at coordinate 5,795 of NW_026015136.1, forward strand.
CATATCTATCTATTGATAAAGTATTTTTGTCAATCTATTATTTACGAAAAATAATATTTGCGCTCGTTTCAGTTTTAGTTACATATATAAGTTTCATTTGGGTTTTATAACTCATAAGAGATAATAGACGAAATATAATTCAGGAATTAATTAAAAAAAAAACAATACTTGGGTTCATCCCTATGATGAATCGTTAAATTCACCTCGCTTTTTATAATCAACCAAAGTGTCACGTAAGATTAATTAAAAAGACAATAATTTTTTTTTTAAATGGCTGAAAATTCAGCACTGGCGTTAATGCCGTCGACAAACCCGAATTCTAAAAATCTAAAATCTAAACCTTAAACCTCAAATCCTAAACTCTAAAACTAAAACTCTAATTCTAAACTCTAAGCCCTAATTCATAAACCTAAAATCCAAAACTTTAAACCATAAACCCTAAATCTTAAACTCTAAACCCAAAATCCTAAACTCTAAACCCAAAGCTTTAAACCATAAATCTTAAACCATCAATCCTAAACCCTAAACCATAAATCTTAAACCCTAATCTCTAAACCTTAAATCATAAATCATAACCCTAAACCCAAAACTCTAAAACTCTAAACTATAAACTCGAACCCTGATCAAGTGATGGATTTAGGGTTTAATTTAGAGTTGTGTTTTGGGTTTAGGGTTTAGATTTAGGATTTAGGGTTAGAGTTTTGGGTTTAGGGTTTAGGATTTGGGTTTAGAGTTTAGGGTTTAGGATTTTGGGTTTAGAGTTTAGGATTTAGAGTTTTGGGTTTAGGGTTTAGATTTGGGGTTTAAATTTAGGTTTTAGATTTAGGGTTTAGATTTTAAATTTTTAGAGTTCTAGATTTTGCAGACCGCTTTAACGTCGGTGTTGTTTTTCTCAGCCAAGGTGAATTAACCATTCATTAGGGGGGGCGGGGGGTGAACGTAAGTATTGTTCAAAACGAAATCAACAATAGTTGATCGACTAAGTAATAGATAAATATTTCTATTTGCAACATTTATAACAATGTAACTATGTATTTAGTTACTAGGTGATTAGTCTCAGCATGCATTCATAATCATTACAAATTATTTATTAATATCATTATTAATTTATAGACCATCATTATACGTTATTGTTTGTGCTCTCAACGTCTCAAACTTATGACAGACCCGGTGCTATAGTTAAAAAGATCACAAACGTTTTAGGTCCATTTCAAAACCTCATTTAAATATGGGTCATTTTGGTGTTACAAACAAAAACAAATATGGGCCCTTTAAAATCTCACGTGCATTTTTAACAATCACTGTTCTCCTTCGTCAAAAGGACAAAACCTAATTTTTTTGTTTCAGACTGTTCTTCTTCACCCGCTGTTATGTTACGTTTCCAGAGATATTTTTTTCTTCTAAATTTTGGGCCCTTTTTTATAAGAAAAGTTAAGTAAAATTTTAGGACCCTGTGCATTTGCACCGTCCGCACATGCCTAAAGTCGGCATTGCCCTCAAATAGTTTAAACAAACATCACATTATTGATATATAAAAAAGTTGTTCATCAAAATATATATTCTTATTATTGTTTTAAAAATTTTGCAATCATGTATTATACATATTTTGAAAAGTTTGTTACTGTATTAAATTCTTAGAAACTCTCATGTATTATAAATATTTTGATTTTTTCGCAATTGCTTTAATTTTTTTAGAAAGTTTCATGTATTAATATATTGAAAATATTTGTATACGTACACTACATTCAATTTAATATTTAACTATGCATCTATTTATATCTTAATTTCTATTTTTATTTATGAAAAATTGGATAGTAACAAAGTATATGTAAGAATTATTTTTTTTTATTTTTAAAATATTTTTCTATTTTTTCCACAATTTTAACTGTATTAATTTATAATCAATTATCTAACAAAATAAATAATTTAGTTATTCATTAAAGTTAACCTAGATTTTAACCGCTCTAGCTTTTACGTGAGAGTTCGGATCGAAAAAATTATTTTGTAAATAATAATATAGATTTGTCAAGACCGTATATATATAAATAAAAAGTGATTTTCTGATTAATTAGATAAGCACGTCTGAAACTCTGATCCAAACCCTAACCGATATACAGTATCTAAGCCCAGCCCTTTTAGTCCTATAATAGACTGTACTACTTACCCAAGACTTTTAACTCTAGTATGAGTCTAAGAACCTAAAACGGAGCCCAGATAAGTAGCCATAGCAATAGTTTAAAAGCATTTTTTTATTGCTACGAGGTAGGCCTGGGCGTTCGGGTATCCGTTGGCATTCGGATCGGATTTTTCGAGTTTCGGTTCTCTTTTATAACACCTCTTAGGTCCCATTCTAGTAAATTTGCAAGTACGGGTCGGGTTCAGATATAACACATCGGGTTCAGATCGGTTTTGTATCACATCATAGAACCCATAAACACTACAAGAAAACACCCGAATTCCGACGGAGGTTCCGACGGACACCAATGTCGTCGGACATTTGTGACGGAATACTGACAAATTTCCGACCAAATCCAAAAAAATTAAGTCGTCGGAATTCCGTCGGCCATTTCCGACGGAATTCCGACGAAACATGGTTCGTCAGAATTTCCCGACGACTTTTCGACGACATTCCGATAAAAAATGTAACTGTTGTAGTCGTCGGTATATTCCGACGAATTTCCGACGACATTCCGATTAACAACATTCATCGGAATTCCGTCGGTATTTTCCGACGGAATTCCGACGAACCATGTGACCGTTGCCGACAAATATATATGACCGTTGTATAGCCGTTTGAGATTGGACAATACCGACGGAATTCCGACGGATGTAAAATTCCGACGGACTGCTTTACATCCGTCGGAATTTCGTCGGAAAGTCGTCGAGGTCCGTAAGCAATTTCCTATAAATACAACCCCTCCTCATTCAACTCATTCACACTTCATTCTCTCTTCATTCTCTTTAGTCATAACAATTCCGTGAAAATCATGTATTCGAAGTTTATTATCGTTCGTGGATGGATAAACCTCATTTGGATCCGAACACCAATTTGCTTACGGAAGAATACGTTCAAGGGATTGGAGAATTCATGAGGCTTGTTCAACAGCAACCGGATGCAAAAAGTGGTATGTTAAGATGTCCCTGCTCTTCTTGCAATAATAATAAGGTTATAAAAGAATTTGATGTTTGGACTCATTTGTATATGAAAGGGTTTTCACGTAATTATAAAGTTTGGTACCTTCATGGGGAAACTGGTTATGAATATGGTAGTACTAGCGAACCTCAGCCTGTTAGTGAACCTCAGCCTGATATTAGGTTAGAAGAATCTAGAATGATATAGATTATGGTGTAGGTACTGAGCAGATGGTACATGATCATTATAGAGGGGAAGAACCAAACCCCGAATCTAGGAGATTTTTTGACATGTTGGATGCAGGAAAACAACCTTTGTATCAAAATTGTAGAGATGGTCATTCAGTCTTATCATCTGCAACTAGATTAATGGGTATTAAGACAGACTATAATTTGGCTGAAGAATGTATGGATGCGATTACTGATTTTGTCAAAGGTATTCTACCTGAGGATAACCTTGCACCGGGTTCATACTACGAGGTTCAGAAACTTGTTGCAGGTCTTCAACTACCGTATGAAGTGATAGATGCATGTATTGACAACTGCATGATCTACTGGAGAGCGGATGAGACACGGAATGTATGCAAATTTTGTGGGAACCTCGTTATCAGGAGACGAGGGGAAGAGTTCCGATCCCATTCAAAAGAATGTGGTATTTGCCTTTGACGGAAAGATTGAAGAGGTTGTATCAGTGTCAGCGCACAGCAAAAGCAATGAGATGGCATGCAGAGCATTCCACAAATGGTGAGATTAGACATCCTTCAGATGCAAAGGCTTGGAAACATTTCCAGTCAACATATCCAGAATTTGCGGAAGAGAGAAGAAATGTTTATCTTGTATTAGATCTACTTACTGATGTTTCATCAGCCCATTTGGAAAGCATGGAAGACACAGTTTTCTCTAATTGATGGATATGCCAGTTAACTAGGTGTGACCAACGCTAAGGGGAAAGAAATTGTCCAGGGGCCAATTAAGTGAGAATCAGGTTACGTCACTTATGAGGCCCGAACTATGTGGCAGTCGAGAACGGGAGTTTTTTGTTAAAGACTAAGGTCGCTATACTTCAGAGAAGGATCTGTATTGCCTCTCTCAAGCATATGGAAATCTTCATTTTCTTCATATGCAATGTCAATCACTGCTTTCCAACTAAGGGGGGAAGGTTGGTTTGTCCATACAGACGATTTCTATCCTCCTAACAATAACGGATCAGACTTACAGAAAACTGTGTTTTCTATCTTAATCGTTCACAAGGCGCACTAAGAATATTAAATGAGTTGACAGAGAAGCGAAATATGGTGAATTTTGCAAGAACTAATGGGCGCATGGTTTTTGAGACATATATTAGATTTATTCGGTACTGCGCGCTAGAGAAAACTTTCTGGATCCAGAATGGAGGCGTGTTCATACTTAAAAGGGAGCAATAAGCGTGATTTCCAGCAATATGAGTATATAATATTATCTGTGGACTGGACCCATATTGGAAGCCCGGTCCATATTGTCACAGTCATGAAACAGATGCATTCCAGGATCAACCAGATCGAAGAAAAAAGTTTCGGAAGATTATGCGACAGGTCACGAGACATCTTCCACTAATTTGGCTGTTCTGCCCCTATGCAAAGGACAGTTTAATGAAGCTGCGAGGTCTATTAACGGGTAAGCAGGATTTGATAGGTACCACCTGATGCTCGAAGAGGTAATCTGAAAATATTCTTGAATGGCAGTTTAAACGAAAAATCATACTAAAAAGGGTATTAATAATTGACAACAACAACACAGGGAGAGGAAACAAAAAGAAAACTAAAAAAAACAAAAAAGAATGCAAAAAATATCGACATTACAACAAATGACAAGAGGCCGGTGAAGAACAAGGAAAATAGAAAT
>NW_026015137.1:5000-10000 GCF_020379485.1 Brassica napus
CAGTACACACGGACGTCCGTGTGTCCGTCAGCACACACAGGACGTCCGTGGCCGTCGTCAGCACACACACAGGACGTCCGGCTGTCCATCAGTCCACATATCAGCACGCTCCGTTTCGACCGTGGACTTTCGGGTGATTTTGGCTCACGTGGACTGTCTGTTCAGTACACACAGGACGTCCGTCAGCACACGCAGGACGTCCGTGGCTGTCCGTGTGTGTCCGTGTGTCCGTCAGTGCACACAGGACGTCCGTCAGCACACACAGGACGTCCGTCAGCACACGCAGGACGTCCGTGCTGTCCGTGTGTGTCCGTGTGTCCGTCAGCACACGCAGGACGTCCGTCAGCACACACAGGACGTCCGTCACAACACAAAGGACGTCCGTCAGCACACGCAGGACGTCCGTGGCTGTCCGTGTGTGTCCGTGTGTCCGTCAGTACACACAGGACGTTCCTCAGTACCACAGGACGTCCGTCAGCACACACAGGACGTCCGTGGCCGTCCGTCAGTTAACACACAGAGGACGTCCGTAGATCGTCGTCAGTGCCACATTCAGCATGCTGGCCTCCTGTGGACTGTTCGAGATTTTGGCCCACGTGGGCTGTCTGTTCAGTACACACAGGACGTCCGTCAGCACACGCAGGACGTCCGTGCCTGTCCCGTTAGCACACACAGACTGTGTCCGTGGACTGATCCGTGACTGAACTCATATCAAGCATGCTGTCATTAAACACCTCAGGCATGCTGGCCCTCCCTTTCCGTGGACTTTTTGGGTCCGTGTAATGTCCGTGTACTGATGCCGTGTACTGAACTCATATCCAGCATGCTGACCACACATATCAGCATGCTGGCCCTTCCCGTGGACTGTCCCCTTCTTACTGATCCGTGTACTGATCTCGGTTGTACTGATCCGTATACTGAACTCATATCAGCATGCTAACCACACATATCAGCATGCTGGCCCTTCCCGCTGACTGTCCGTGTACTGATCCTGGACTGACCGTGTACTGAACTCATATCATCATGCTGAGCACACATATCAGCATGCTGGCCCTTTCCCGTGGACTGTCCGTCCTACTGACCTGTACTGATGCCGTATACTGAACTCATATCAGCATGCTGACCACAACATATCATCATGCTGGCCCTTCCCGTGGACTGTCCGTGTACTGATCCGTGGACTGATCCGTGTACTGAACTCAATCAGCATGCTGACCACACATATCGCATGCTGGCCCTTCCCGTGGACTGTCCGTGTTACTGATCCGTGTACTGATCCGTACTCTGAACTCATATCAGCAATGCTGACCACACATATCAGCATCTGGCCCTCCCGTGACTGTCCGTTACTGATCCGTGGACTGATCCGTGTACTGACTCATATCAGCATTCTGACCACACATATCGCATGCTGGCCCTTCCCGTTGACTGTCCGTGTACTGATCCGTATACTGAACTCATATCACACTCAGCATGCTGACCACACTATCGCCTGCTGGCCCTTCCCGTGGACTAATCCGTGACTGATCCGTGGACTGATCCGTGTACTGATTTCATATCAGCTGCTGACCACACATATCAGCATGCTGGCCCTTCCCTTGGACTTCCCGTGTACTGATCCGTGTACTGATCCGTATACTGAACTCATATCAGCATGCTGACCACAATATCAGCATGCTGGCCCTTCCCGTGGACTGTCCGTTTGCTGATCCTGTAGCTGATCCGTGTACTGATCCGTGTACTGATTCATATCAGCATGCTGACCACACATATCAGCATGCTGGCCCTTCCCGTGGACTGTCCGTGTACTGATTTTGGACAACTGATGCACCATGTCAGTACACATATCAGCATGCTGGCCCTTCCCTTGGACTGATCCGTGTACTGATCTGGACATAAACTCGAGTTTTGATGGACTGGACTGTCCAATCAGTCTGATTGTGTCCAGTAGTACTTATCTGGCTCGACTTTCCATCATCCAACCAAGTGTTAACATTTTTCCTTGTATGATCGCGACCAACGTACTGATGGCAAGCGTATAAGGGATGAATTACTCTTTTGGGTTTTATGCTCCCGTCGGGATGCTTTTGGCACGAGACTTGTGCACATTCGGGCTGCATTTCATCGGCCAATCTGAAATTTAGGTTGAGAGTGAATTTCACCAAGTAAAAATTCGAAACCTCCGACGGGATCTTCTTATAAATATTGAATTTTTTTGGGTTTTTGTTTTTTAAACGTTTTGGGGAGAACATGTGATTGGAAAGGGGGAGGGTCGAATCTTAGCGACAAGGGCTGAATCTCAGTGATCGTGGCAGCAAGGCCACTCTGCCCTTTACAATACCCCGTCGCGTATTTAAGTCGTCTGCAAAGGATTCTACCCGCCACTCGGTGGTAATTATAATTCAAGGCGGTCCGAACGGCGCTTCCACCGAACGTACTTAGTGTTGTAGGCACAGGGGGCTAACCCACGAATGGGTTGAATGGTGGAACCAAGGTTTAAACCTGAAAACAAAGAGAACCGATTTTTATGAGTTCTTAGAGTTTTATAATGCAAGCAGAAACAATTATGAAAACAAATGAGATGATGATGATAATTATAATAAAACAAGATAAATAAACAAAGGATAGGATGGAATCCAGCTGCTGGTTGTGTAACACTCTCAGCTTGATCAAAAGATGGTTGAAGTGGAATGAGATGGAGCTTTGCTTGCTGGTGTGTAACTCTGTCAAGCTTGGCCAGTGGTTGGGATGGACGAAATGGATTGATACCACAAAGATCTATGGAAGGGATCTTTGATAAGCCTGGTTGCTCTGGAGCTGTTTCTCACACACTCAAAAGACTTAGAACAATAGTTTTGACAAAACTAGAAAAACTGTATTTTCATTCATAAAAGTTCAAGGGTGATTTACAATGAAGAAACAACTTGAGCTTTATAGGCTCGACTACTGGGACTCTCTAACAGTCATAAAATGACATAAGGAAACTAATAAAGTCGAAATAATAAACTGGAAGCAAAGGAATTGATGGCTCCATGAAAACTAGCCGTTGGAGGCTTTATGATGAAATCTTTGCCAAATGAATGTAGATGGTGTTCTCCTTGTATCTGGACGGTTTGAGGGGATAACTAAGCTTCTGGGAACCTTCTTGATGGTTTGGAGGTGCTGAGGTCGTGCCTAATCTGAAGGAAAAAGAGCTGTTGGAGCTGGATGGCAAGAAGCTCCAAATAAGGCAAGTTGGGGTTAATGAGGATCCTCCTGATCCTATGTGGGGCTGGTGCATGGAATGAACTTGTCTGACTCTTCTGGACCATTGGATAGACTTCCTGAATGCATAGATATATCTCCTGGTCGCCAATGTCTGGTTTGAAGCTGATTGAACTGGTTAGCTTCCAATTGAGGCAAGTGTAGAACTGGTTTGACCGGTTTTGGAGATTGGATCATAACTTCATAATTCCGTGGCCATTTCTCTTGATATTGGGCTTTCTGGAAAGATGAGAAACTCCTCTTGACTCCAATGATGGGCTTTGCTTCAGGCCGCTTCTTCCTTGGGCTGGAATCTCCTTCTAAAGTCGGGTACTCGCAGATGGACGGGCTGTGAAACCTCTGACTTGTAAAATTCATAACTTCTTGCTCTGTGAATATTTTGGCTCGATTCCAATTGGGCTGGACTCCTTCTTGAGTATAACATCCAATAAAATTGGTTTCATGTTGAAAGTCCTTCTGGTTGTAGAGATATACGCCTTGGACTGAACCTCGGTCGCTGGTACCTCCTAGATGGCCGGTTTGGACGGTTTGGTGAGACTCTGGTCGAACCATGGATTTCGTGACCACAACATCCCCTCCCTCTTGACAAGGTTTCGACCTTGAAACTATATAACCTGCATCAAGATAGAGCAAGTCAGATTTCATTCTCTTTTGAGAGTTTAGAACCTTACCTTGGTATAATTTCGGTTTGGTGATGCATGGTGCATCTGGTGGCTCTTCTTTGAGAAGATTTGAAAGGATCAAGCCTCTGCTATGGTCATGGCCATTGCATCTCTTCTGGAGTGGATGGTCCTTTAAAGTTTGGGTGGCCATGTTTCTGATCTTCTTTGGAGTTGATTCTCCTAGCAACATAAGATTATCCGGTGGGATTTCTTTGAAGCTTTCTTCTTGGCAACCTGAAATAATCTCAACACTCTGGACAAAAAGCAAGTGCATTATATCTGTCATGGAAATATTAAGAACATGCTGATCTAAAATGAATCTTACCATAGGTTTTGGAACTTGAACAATAGATTGTTCAGATTTTGGTTTCCACTTGGGAGTGAATTCATGGCTGAGCTTATGGTCTGGTTCTTTCTTTGGGACTTCAATAAGCTTATAGCTTTCATTTATTCTCCCTGCACCAAGAACACACACGTCAGTACTAGTATCCAAAGTTGGTGTTAGACACTTACCTTGGTGGGATACTCTTAGGATCGGTTTTGCTTCTTTAAACAACATGGACTGCATTGTGTCTTGAACCATCTTATGGTCCATCACAGGTGTGGCGCCTGGTGGCTCCTCTCCTTTGAATTCATGCTCCTTAGTTCCTGTTACATCACCCTTTGACAAAGACAAGTACATCATACAAGAATTTTGAGCTAATAAATCAGATTGAATAAAACTATCACTCTTCATAGATAAATCAGTTTTCTTTTCTAGTGATGCTTCTATCATCATGCTTGTTTACTTGGACAAACTACAGCAAAGTGTCCTCTTTTATGACATCTATAACATGTCTGATCTTTTTAAATTTTCAGAGTTAGAAGACTTACCTTGGCTTGTTGGCTCTTCTTTATTTGTGTTTAAAATCTCCTTGTCTCTTGGACTTAAATCATGGACAACTTTTGATCTCAACAAGGATGTTGAGTTCGTCTCTTTCTGGACCTCAGGATCTGTCTTAACATTCTTGGACAAAGACAAGTGACTCATACAAGTGGTAGATGATTCATTAACTGATTTATCAAGTATAGGAC
>NW_026015138.1:0-2500 GCF_020379485.1 Brassica napus
ATCTTAGCGACAAAGGGCTGAATATCCGTGGATCGTGGCAGCAAGGCCCACTCTGCCCACTGACAATTACCCCGGCGCATTTAAAGTCGTCTGACAAAGGATTCTACCCGCCACTCGGTGGTAATTTATAATTCAAGGCGGTCCGAACGGCGGCTTCCACCGAACGTATTAGTGTTGTAGGCACAGGGGGGGTAACCCACGAATGGGTGAATGGTGGAACCAAGGTTTCAACCTGAAAACAAGAGAACCGATTTTTATGAGTTTTTAGAGTTTATAATGCAAACAGAAACAATTATGAAAACTAATGAGATGATGATGATAATAATAAAACAAGATAAATAAACAAAGGATAGGATGGAATCAAGCTGCTGGTTGTGTAACACTCTCAGCTTGATCAAAGGATGGTTGAAGTGGAATGAGATGGAGCTTTGCTTGCTGGTTGTGTAACTCTGTCAAGCTTGGCCAGTGGTTGGGATGGACGAAATGGATTGATAGACACCACAAAGATCTATGGAAGGGATCTTTGATAAGCCTGGTTGCTCTGGAGCTGTTTCTCACACACTCAAAAGACTTAGAACAATAGTTTTGACAAAACTAGAAAAACTGTATTTTCATTCATAAAAGTTCAAGGGTGATTTACAATGAAGAAACAACTTGAGCTTTATAGGCTCGACTACTGGGACTCTCTAACAGTCATAAATGACATAAGGAAACTAATAAAGTCGAAATAATAAACTTGGAAGCAAAGGAATTGATGGCTCCATGAAAACTAGCCGTTGGAGGCTTTATGATGAAAATCTTTGCCAAATGAATGTAGATGGTGTTCTCCTTGTATCTGGACGGTTTGAGGGGATAACTAAGCTTCCTGGGAACCTTCTTGATGGTTTGGAGGGTGCTGAGGTCGTGCCTAATCTGAAGGAAAAAGAGCTGTTGGAGCTGGATGGCAAGAAGCTCCAAATAAGGCAAGTTGGGGTTAATGAGGATCCTCCTGATCCTATGTGGGCTGGTGCATGGAATGAACTTGTCTGACTCTTCTGGACCATTGGATAGACTTCCTGAATGCATAGATATATCTCCTGGTCGCCAATGTCTGGTTTGAAGCTGATTGAACTGGTTAGCTTCCAATTGAGGCAAGTGTAGAACTGGTTTGACCGGTTTTGGAGATTGGATCATAACTTCATAATTCCGTGGCCATTTCTCTTGATATTGGGCTTTCTGGAAAGATGAGAAACTCCTCTTGACTCCAATGATGGGCTTTGCTTCAGGCCGCTTCTTCCTTGGGCTGGAATCTCCTTCTAAAGTCGGGTACTCGCAGATGGACGGGCTGGGAAACTTCTGACTTGTAAAATTCATAACTTCTTGCTCCGTGAATATTTTGGCTCGATTCCAATTGGGCTGGACTCCTTCTTGAGTATACAATCCAATAAAATTGGTTTCATGTTGAAAGTCCTTCTGGTTGTAGAGATATACGCCTTGGACTGAACCTCGGTCGCTGGTACCTCCTAGATGGCCGGTTTGGACGGTTTGGTGAGACTCTGGTTGAACCATGGATTTCGTGACCACAACATCCCCTCCCTCTTGACAAGGTTTCGACCTCGAAACTATATAACCTGCATCAAGATAGAGCAAGTCAGATTTCATTCTCTTTTGAGAGTTTAGAACCTTACCTTGGTATAATTTCGGTTTGGTGATGCATGGTGCATCTGGTGGCTCTTCTTTGAGAAGATGTGAAAGGATCACGCCTCTGCTATGGTCATGGCCATTACATCTCTTCTGGAGTGGATGGTCCTTTAAAGTTTGGGTGGCCACGTTTCTGATCTTCTTTGGAGTTGATTCTCCTAGCAACATAAGATTATCCGGTGGGATTTCTTTGAAGCTTTCTTCTTGGCAACCTGAAATAATCTCAACACTCTGGACAAAAAGCAAGTGCATTATATCTGTCATGGAAATATTAAGAACATGCTGATCTAAAATGAATCTTACCATAGGTTTTGGAACTTGAACAATAGATTGTTCAGATTTTGGTTTCCACTTGGGAGTGAATTCATGGCTGAGCTTATGGTCTGGTTCTTTCTTTGGGACTTCAATAAGCTTATAGCTTTCATTTATTCTCCCTGCACCAAGAACACACACGTCAGTACTAGTATCCAAAGTTGGTGTTAGACACTTACCTTGGTGGGATACTCTTAGGATCGGTTTTGCTTCTTTAAACAACATGGACTGCATTGTGTCTTGAACCATCTTATGGTCCATCACAGGTGTGGCGCCTGGTGGCTCCTCTCCTTTGAATTCATGCTCCTTAGTTCCTGTTACATCACCCTTTGACAAAGACAAGTACATCATACAAGAATTTTGAGCTAATAAATCAGATTGAATAAAACTATCACTCTTCATAGATAAATCAGTTTTCTTTTCTAGTGATGCTTCTATCAATGCTTGTTTACTTGGACAAACTACAGCAAAGTGTCCTCTTTTATGACATCTATAACATGTCTGATCT
>NW_026015138.1:22500-30000 GCF_020379485.1 Brassica napus
ATGCAACCTCACTATCTCGTCTAGGTACACTTGCACAATCCTGTCGACCCCATCCCCTTTCTTGATGGGCAGGAAATGAGCCGACTTGGTCAGCCGATCAACCACAACCCATACCGCATCTTTCTTATTCCTGGTCGTGGGAAACCCAGTCACAAAATCCATTGTGATGTGATCCCATTTCCATTCTGGTATGGGTAGGTTCTGAAGTAGACCACTGGGAACCTGATGTTCTGCCTTCACCAGTTGACAAGTGGGACACTTAGCCACCCACTCTGCAACATCAGATTTCATCCTCACCCAATGGTAGTACCTTTTCAGATCCCTATACATCTTGTTCAGTCCAGGATGAACTGAAAACTTAGACTTATGAGCCTGTCTCATAATCTCTTCTTTGAGTTCCTTATCATTAGGAACACTGACCCTCCCATTGACCAAGATGGTACCATTGTCAGTTGTCTGGTACTCAGTCTTGTCATTGGCGGCTACCTTCTTTAGATTTTCATCCAGGCCCTGTGCTTGCCTGATCCTGGTCAGGAGATCGGCCTGGTTCACTGCCTCCAACCCCAATGGCTCATCTGAACCAACCAAGGTGTTGAGGTTCAAGGACCTGATCATCCCTTCCAGTTCATCCGCCTCCCTCTCAGATGACACTTCAGCCCTTCTGCGGCTCAAAGCATCAGCCACTAGGTTAGCTTTCCCAGGATGATAAGCTATGTCCAGATCATAATCTGCAACAAACTCCATCCATCTCCTCTGCCTTAAGTTTAACTCAGGCTGAGTGAATATGTACTTCAAGCTCTTATGGTCTGTGAGTATTTGCACCTTGGCACCATAAAGATATGATCTCCATATCTTTAATGCAAATACTACTGCAGCCATCTCCAAATCATGGGTCGGATAGTTACCCTCATGCTTCCTTAGCTGTCTGGAAGCATAGGCTATCACCTTCCCATGTTGTGTCAAAACACAACCAAGACCAGTTATGGATGCATCCGTATACACCACATAAGGCTGATCAGCCTCAGGCAACACCAGGACAGGTGCATTAGTCAACATGTTCTTGAGTGCTGCAAAACTTTTCTCACACTCCTCAGACCATGTGAACCTCACGTCCTTGCCTGTCAGCTTAGTCATAGGTTGAGCTATGCTCGAGAACCCCTTGACATATTTCCTGTAATAACCAGCCAACCCCAAGAAGCTTCTAACTTCCGTAGCATTCTTTGGCTGTGGCCATTCCTGAATACATTTGATCTTATCTTGATCCACTGAGACTCCTTTATCAGACACCACATGTCCAAGGAACCCAATGCTCTTCTGCCAGAAGCTACACTTGCTTAGCTTAGCAAAGAGCTTCTGTTCTCTCAGGCGGCCCAACACCGCCCTAAGGTGTCTTTCATGGTCCTCCTTTGTCTTGGAATACACGAGTATATCATCAATGAAGATGATCACAAACTCGTCCAAGTATTCCCTGAAGATGCCGTTCATCATCTTCATGAATGCAGCAGGTGCATTGGTCAGTCCGAACGGCATAACCACAAACTCATAGTGGCCATACCTAGTTCGGAACGCTGTCTTCCTCACATCATCTGGTGCAATGGGGATCTGATGATACCCAGAGGCCAGGTCAATCTTGGAGAACCACTTGGCTCCACGGAGTTGATCCAACAACTCATCAATCCTGGGTAAAGGGTACTTGTTCTTCACAGTCACCCTGTTCAAACCCCTATAATCAATGCACAACCTAAAGCTACCATCCTTTTTCTTAACAAATAGGACTGGTGCTCCCCAAGGTGATACACTAGGGCGTATGAACCCCTTCTCAAGCAACTCCTCAAGTTGCTTCTTCAGCTCTGCCATCTCAGCTGGTGCCATTCTATATGGACTTTTTGATAATGGGGCCGTTCCAGGTTCCAATTCAATGATGAATGGGTCAGCCCTATCAGGGGGAATGCCCTGTAGTGCCCCAAACACATCCTGAAATTCCCGAACCAACGGTATACCCTCTGGGTCACAGGCCCCTACAACCTCATCAGTGTAAATGGTAGCCAAAAAGGCCTCACAACCATTTCCAAGCATCCGTTCTACTTGGACTGCTGAAACCACCAAACTACAAGAGGTTGGCTTGATTCCTTGGTACTTAATCGGGGGTCCAAACTCGTTCTCAAGTTGCACCCTTCCCCGGTGACAATCTAGAGTTGCCCGATACTTTCCCAACCAGTCCATGCCCAAGATCACTTCATGATGCTTGAGGGGGACAACAATCAGATCTATAGGCATCGGCCTATCCAAGATCACCACAGGGATGTCCTTAACCAGACCGAGTGAGTTCATAACTTGCCCTCCGGCCGCACTCACTCGTTCAGGACCATCCCATGTTCCATACTGGAACAAACCTTTTCCTATCATACTTGGACTCACAAAACTATGTGTAGCTCCAGTATCAAATAATGTGTGTGTTTCCACACCACCAATACTTAAGGTCCCTACACAAGACCCATCAAAGTATATCTATCCATCCTAGATTCCATACCATGCAATTCTACTGGAATTGTAAAAGTAGTAGTCTAGAATGTTACCAGTGATCGCTTGGAAAGGCTGAGTCCCATCCACATCCTTGGATAGCTCATACACACGAGGTGTTGAGGTCTGGCCTCGTCCCTGGACTGGCCTGCTAGCCTCCCCACGTCCCTTACTTTGGTTGCCTTGCAACTTAGGGCAGTCCCTGCGGTAGTGGCCCTTCTGGCCGCAGTGGTGACAGGTCCTGGACTCACCCAACGGACTTGGACAATCCTTGGCTGAGTGATCCATCTTACCACATCGAGTACAGGCACCCATGGCCTTCCAGCACTCTCCACCGTGGTATCGTCCACACTTAGGGCACTCTGACCTACCACTTGAGGTTTTACCCTCCTCGGTCGAGTCCCTCTTCCTCTTCTTGTCACCACTCTGACCCGAGGATACCACCACACTCTTCAGCTTCTGCTTACCCTCCTCGGTGAGGTTGGTCTCCAGCAAGGCCATCCTCTCAACCAACTCAGAAACCGTGTGGAACTTACAAACAGAACAGTAGGTTCGAAGTTCCACCCTTAGGCCTCGGATGAACCTTCGGACTTGAACCTTCTCATCCTCCAGTTCTCTTCCCACATACCTCCTGAGTCGGTTGAACTCTTCTTCATACTCACGAACAGTCCTCCGTCCCTGAGTCAAGTCCAGGAACTTGGACTCCAAACGATCCCACGCCTCAGCAGGAAAGTACTTATGGTTGAACTCAACCTCAAAGTCAGCAAAGTGCTCAATGGTACCATTGGTACGCTTGTCCAAAGCTAACCACCAATTATGTGCATCTCCCTCCAGGAAGTGTACTGCTATGTCCTTCTGGTAATCCTCAGGACATCGTGTGGACTTGAAGTTTCGAACCAACCTGGTTCTCCACTCGTCCGCCTCCATAGGATCAACACTTCCAGCAAAGTGTTTGGTTCCCAACTTGGAGATATGCTCCAGCACCTTCAGGTAGTCCATACCATGCACTGGCCTGACCGGTGGGTCTATCTCAATCACCTCAGCCACACGGCCAGCACCAACATCAGCCACTCCAGCAGCAACCCGAACCGGGGGATTAGCCTGTCCCACGGACGAGTTCACCAATGGTGTGAACGCCTGTGTCAAGGAGGCTATCTGAGCTCCCATGATCTGCATAGCCTCCACCAAGCCCCTTATGGTCGGCTCAATGACCTCCTCGGCACCAGTGACCCGAACATTGTTTGCATCAACATTCTGGCCACTCCCAGCACCAACGTTGGACGACCCAGTATCGTCTCCATGGACTTGCTCTTGCTGCTCGTCCACATTAGTTTCATTAACCTCAGTAGGAAGAGTTGGACCCACTGGAAGTCCGGTTGCATTGTCCACCTGCTCCACCAGAGCGGGTAGCACTGTGGTTGGAATGGTTCCAGCTGGTAACACTCCGGTCTGTTCAGCACCATCCTGCCCCACTGCTCCAGACGCTCCAGTTGCCTCCTTTCCTTTCCGAGATTTATACCTTCTTGTACCCTTAGGAGTTACAAACACAAACAAAAGGTTAGTCCAAAACTGAACACACAAACCTCAATCACTCCTAAGTTAATCAGTACAAAAGATTACTTAGAACCCAACTATCTCACCATGAGTCCAAACGGCCAAGTGTGTGGTGAACCAATAACCCAACAAATCCTAGAATCAAGAATGCTCTGATACCAACTTGTAAGACCCGATCCTGGATTCCTCAATCCAACCAGACCGCGGCCTCACCAAACAACACAACCAGTTCCATCTTTCATATTCAAGTTCAAGTGTTAAATAATTCTAAGTCTTTTTCAGAGTTTTGAGGTTCCAACATTCACACTTAAACAATCAAGCAACAACTAATGCAAATAGATATTTCATAGATATTAACCAAGGTTCATACATCATTCATCATCCTAATAAATAGAATACACACTAGAATCGCATAAGTTCACAAGTTGCACAATAGGCTACAATAATCACACAATTTTCAGAATCAACCCAATCACCACACATCTTCCCATGGCCGCGGTCCTCATGGTGCTTTTCCCTTACCACGGTCCATTTCTGGTCCTGGATCCAACACAAACAAACACACAATCACAAGGTTAGATTACAAAACAAGAATCAATCACATTGCATGGTCGGATCCAATCTAGTCAAGAACAATCATCAAAAATGTCAAATCTGACCCCTCTAAAAAGAGATCCAAATACCAAATAAAATTCATGAAAACTCATGATAATTCAGAAGAAAAATATTCCCATAATCAGATTCAAAAGAATCGGCTCAGATCATAGTGATCTCGGCCATGAACAGCCCACACAAGAACAAGGGACTTTCATGGGAATTTGATCAGGCCAAGGCCTTAAGATCAATGGATCCTTCCCTGTAACATCATAAAACAATCCATAGCACAACATATATGAAGAAACAGAGTAGAAGAAGTCAGAGTAAGGAGTGGCCAATCGATCCAAACCGGCCAGGCTCACACGGCCATCATCCGCGGCCTTGTCCGGTTACTCTTGGCCACACCTCTCACCTTAGGAGTTCGGTCTCCAGGGGCGACTTCCTTCTCTTTCTCCTTTGCCTTCTCCTTGTCTTTCTGTCTCAAATCCATTCTCTTGATCACACGCCCAAACACACCAGGAACACTCAAGAGCAATCTCTTGGATCAAATCGGCCAATCCAAGGTTTGTGTCTCTCTTTCTCTCTTGAATTTTCTCTGTGTTTCTCTCTGTGTCAAGTTGAGTAAAAATCGACCAGAATGGCAGAAATGAGAGGGAGAAGACGATTTAAACTGTCCCCAACCGCCTGGGCGAACAGTTACCAAAATCACATCCCTTCTTCCCAAAACCGTCCCATAACCGCCCCATAACCGCCCATTGGCGGTTTCTCCCCTTTTCTTCCTTTGGCAAATCGATCACTGAGCCTCAGCTCACACTCTGGAAGCTTGCCCACTCCCTGTCCCAAGCCTAAGACCCATTTGGTCGAACCGTCCTGCACCCGGACCATCGGCTCGCCCAGTAACCGTCCCGGACTCGCCCACACTGATCCGAACCAAAACGCACCGTTCACCAGATGGAGCTGACCTCCAGCTGTTCCCAGCTGAGTGAGCTAGTCCACCAGCTCCTGTGAGCTGGACAGATCATGGTGAACTGAATACCAGCTGAACCGAGCTGATTGAACTCAAACCAACACTCGTCCAGCTGCCTAAACACTCACCCAGCTCCTTTACCCTTGTTTCCATCGTATCCTGGTTAAGTCTCAGCTGACTGATGCCCTTAACCTTCATTCAGGGCCATGATACGCTTGTCTCAAGGTCTAATGACCTGACTGGTGCGTCTTCCCGCACCATGGCCCGTCCGGCCGATCCTATCTAGGATCGGGGACATGACACTCCCTCTCCGGAATCGAACCTAATTCTCCGTCACCCGTTACCACCATGGTAGGCCACTATCCTACCATCGAAAGTTGATAGGGCAGAAATTTGAATGATGCGTCGCCAGCACTAAGGCCATGCGATCCGTCGAGTTATCATGAATCATCAGAGCAACGGGCAGAGCCCGCGTCGACCTTTTATCTAATAAATGCATCCCTTCCAGAAGTCGGGTTTGTTGCACGTATTAGCTCTAGAATTACTACGGTTATCCGAGTAGTAGTTACCATCAAACAAACTATAACTGATTTAATGAGCCATTCGCAGTTTCACAGTCTGAATTCGTTCATACTTACACATGCATGGCTTAATCTTTGAGACAAGCATATGACTACTGGCAGGATCAACCAGGTAGCATTCATAAATCAGGACAAGACCACGTCATATTCCCGCAAACACATGGAAAGTGGGAACAGACGCAGACTTGACCGTCATCTTTTGTCCGGAGACAAACGTGCTTAGCGGGACAGAATTTCTTCGGGTCACCGCCATAATATTTCCGCAACCGAGATCTCAGCAAACAGCTTATTCACCTTTGCGAACAATGCATAAACTATGCAAAGACGCAAGGATCACAAGTGCCGGCTTATGTGTTCACGACTTCCCCACTGAAGGAGATGCCGCAAACAACATTTTAAGCAAAGCTTAACAATTCCTTCCAGATAGGTACGCAACACAGGCCCCGGATCAGTTCAACAAGCATAAAACTATGCTAGTGAAGAAACTGAGGAGGATAGTTGGTCTGTAGTTGGGTGCGCGAGCACAGAGCCTACAAACACTAGCTATCCAATCACCACTCATACGCCGAATGTTCATTGACCCGCTAACATCAATCTTTCCAACCACTCTTGAGATGTAATCAAAAAAGCAACTGGAAGACGGATGAAACCAGGCCAAGACCATGCAAGCGCGAAAATTTGAAGTTAGGGGCAAAACGGTCCACCGGAAAATTCGCCGGAAAAGTTCCCGGAAAATTCACCGGGGACAATCCGGCCATCGACCTCAACCCAGCCCTCGATAGTGTTGGACCGAACAGTCCAACACTACGTACCCGAACCGTTCGGGTACTGGGGGGTAGGAGGCTCAAGAGAGTGCCTACCCCTTATATATACAAAACGCTTTTTTTCAGTCTGTCACCAGTAGACATTGGTTGTGTTCCGGGGAGTATTTTTAATGTAAAAAAAAAATACTTCGAATTTGAATCTGATTTTTTGCATGCTTCATAAGGATGGTTAAAGCTATTTTCTGGTAAATTTTCATAAATTTCTTTTGCTTCTAACCATGTCTTTTGCATGCTACAAAGGTCGGAGTTTCGTGGTCTAACCGGATGTCTACAGCAACTTTTGATCAACACTTGACATCCTAAACTCTTTGTTGACATATTTTTGATGTTTCCTTTCAGAAAACTTTCTTCAAAAATATTAATTTTTGCATTTTTGGCTTCTCGGGTGATTTTGGCTGTCCGTGGGTGATTTTGGCCCACGTGGGCTGTCTGTTCAGTACACACGGACGTCCGTGTG
>NW_026015138.1:50000-56820 GCF_020379485.1 Brassica napus
GCCCTTCCCGTGGACTATCCGTGTACTGAATTCATATCAGCATGCTGACCACACATATCAGCATGCTGGCCCTTCCCGTGGACTGTCCGTGTACTGATCCGTGTACTGATCCGTATACTGAACATATCAGCATGCTGACCACACATATCAGCATGCTGGCCCTCCCGTGGACTGTCCGTGTGCTGATCCGTGTACTGATCCGTGTACTGATCCGTGTACTGAATTCATATCAGCATGCTGACCACACATATCAGCATGCTGGCCCTTCCCGTGGACTGTCCGTGTACTGATTTTGGACAACTGATGCACCATGTCAGTACACATATCAGCATGCTGGCCCTTCCCGTGGACTGATCCGTGTACTGATCTGGACATAAACTCGAGTTTTGATGGACTGGACTGTCCAAGTCAGTCTGATTGGTCCAAGTAGTACTTATGCTGGCTCGACTTTCCATCATCCAACCAAGTGTTAACATTTTTCCTTGGTATGATCGAGACCCGTACTGATGGGCAAGCGTACTGAAGGGATGAATTAACTCTTTTGGTTTTAATGCTCCCGTCGGATGCTTTTGCCGAGACTTGTGCACATGCGGGCTGCATTTCATCGGCCAATCTGAAATATTAGGTTGAGAGTGAATTTCACCAAGTAAAAATCTCGAACCTCCGACGGGATCTTCTTATATACTTGAATTTTTTTGGGTTTTTTGTTTTTTTGTTAAGAACAATATGGATAGCTGGTAACCAAGCCAAAGGAAGAACGGACCGCGTCCAGGCCCAAGACCAAGACCGCGTCCAAGAGAGAAAGAGAGAGAGGCGGCCAATGCATTGGACCGACCTTAAACCTTAGATTTAGGGACTTTCCTTTTCTCTTCATGTTTATCTATAAGAGGTTTTCCTTTTACTTTTAGGATAAGGATTGTAATATTTCCTTTTATCCATATCTTGTAATCCCCTATATAAGGGAACACTTTGATTAATGAAAGACACGAATTCCCTATTCTTTCACAACACGTTATCAGCACGATAGCCTCTAATCAACTGAAACCAAAATCGATACCTAAAAGCCTATCACCGGCGACTCTAAGCTAAACCCTAGACGTTCTCCATTGTTCAAAAAGCTTGGCATCTCAAGACCGAACGTCCTCAGCTTCCTGATCGCGTCCTCAGCTCGCACACAAGAAGAACGCATCCGTCCAGCAACTAGCTCGCAGCTCGCGTCCGTTCCCAGCTCGCGTCCGACTACATCAGCGACCCGATAGGAGGCAGAAAGCGTTCTTTCTCAACAGCTCGAGGTTCTCAGGTGATCCGGTTCTTTACCTCTACAAAACTAAGGTATGAACACAATCTGAGAACATAGAATAAGATCGAAACCCTAATCCATTATTATGGAAATCTTATTCTTGATGAAACCCTAAAAGCAACCACAAGATTAAAATCGACAAAGTCTTAAAACTAGAAAGATAAACGATTCCAAACTAGAATTTAATTGTATGTTGATTGATTGAATCTGAAACCTGGTAAACCCTAATCAAGGAATCGAAACCTAAAACCCTAAAGTTAGAAATCGATTTTAAGATTGCTATTGCTTGTTTGATTTCTTGCTTACTTTTGAAGTTTTAGGAAAGTTAGATTGTTCTTCTTGAAATAATCTAACTAAGAACACAAAATACTTAAGGCCTTGAAACCTTAACATAAGGTTGATAAGAATTCATAAGATTGGAAACCCTAGGTGTATGAGAAGAAAAAATAAGGTAGATTGCTTACATGAATCCGAACATGGTAATGCATTCATAATTGATTGAAACAAGATCGACCAGCATATAGATCATACAAGTTTAGGTTGTTAGAAAACCTATAGAACCATGCGGTTCATGATTGATAGCACCATGGTCGATTAGAATTGTTTGAATACCATAAATGCATAAGACGTGTTGTGGCCGAGCTTGCTTATATCCTGCGGCCACGTGAATCACATTGTGAACCTAATACCTTACATGATGATATGATTCAGATGTCGAAAATAGCAAACAGAGACTATGCCCCTCAATCTCTCCGGAGACAACTACTTGCAGTGGGCACTAGACACAAGGATTAGTCTAAAGTCCAAGGGACTCGGTGATACTATCATCGAAGACAACAATGAGAATGAGAAGAACCGATACAGAGCCTTAGGCCTTATGCGGCATCATCTCATTGATGGTCTTAAAGATCAGTACATGACAATCGAGAATCCACTAGATCTTTGGATGGCTTTAAAGAATAGATATGATCACCACAGGATGGTGTTGCTTCCTAAAAGCAAGGCATGATTGGATGCATCTAAGATTCTTAGACTATAAGTCGGTGGATGATTACAATTCAGCTCTATTCAAGATTGTCTCAATACTAAAGCTGTGTGGTGAAGAGGTAACCGATAGCATGATGCTTGAGAAGACCTATACAACTTTCAATCACTCGAATTCTGTGTTGCAAGAGCAATACAGGACAAAGGGCTTTGCCACATACACTGATCTGATCTCATGTCTACTCCTGGCCGAGGCAAACAATGAACTCCTACTAAAGAGTAACGGGTTAGACCGGCCGGGACAGCACCACTACCCGAAGCCCATGAGGTTGAGAAGAAAGATCCCAATGAGACCTATTACGTCCAAGACAACAAGAAACCATACGGCAATAGCCGTGGTGGTTCAAGAGGCGTGGACGTGACAACTCAAACGGTCGAGACGGCTACTCAACGGCCGGAAAGGAAACCACAATAACCGTGGTCGTGGTTCCAATTACGGCCGGGGTCGAGGCAGCTACGGCCGCGGACGAGGTGGCATATCCAAACCATCTTACACGTCCAACAAGTCTCTATGCCATAGATGCGGCAGTGAGTGACAATCATTGGGCAAAGAATTGTAGAACTCCGAAACACTTGTGCGACCTCTACCAAGAGAGCATCAAGAACAAGAACCCGGAGGCAAACATGATCCAAGAAAACGTCCATGAGGACAAGGATATGGGTATGATGCTGACAATGAATCCGACAAGGACAACCAAGATGACCTAATGGATTATGAGACATCCGATTGTCTCAAGGACTAGTTTTCGAATCACATTGTCTTATTGCTTTATGTTTTGATTTGGTGTTTTTATTTTATGTAATGGAATTTTAATAAGAAGAGTTTTTAAACATCTTATGAAGTCTCTAAACTTTATTTTATAGAATGAATGATGAGATGAGTGTACTTGTGGTGGATAGTGGCACAAGTCACACAATACTTAGAGACAAAAGGTACTTTATAAATCTCATAATGAAAAGTGCAAAGGTACATACCATTGCGGGTGAGGCTAGCCTGATTGAAGGTCACGGCCAAGCCTATGTGATGATGCCTAAGGGCACTCACCTAGAGATCAAAACCGCCTTGTATTCCCCAAGCTCTAGAAGAAGCTTATTGAGCTCAAGGACATAAGGTTAAACGGTTTTCACCTTGAAACATGGGAAGAAGGAAAACAAGAGTTCCTTAACATAATTTGATCACCAAAGGCAATAAAAAGATCCTAGAGACATGCCCGCAATGACCACTGGTCTGTACTATGCAAGGATCAGTATGATCGAGGCAAATGCCTCCGAACTATTCACTTTATGGCATAACCGGCTTGGCCATCCCGGAACAGGAATGATGCGAAAACTGATGATGAATTCACAAGGGCACACATTCAAAGGAGTTATCCCACGAAATCTCACATGTGCAGCATGTGCACAAGGGAAACTCATAATCAGGCCATCACCAGCTAAGGTTCACAAAGAAACCTTAAACTTTCTGGAAAGGATTCAAGGAGACATATGTGGACCAATACACCCACCTTGTGGGACGTTTAGATACTTCATGGTCCTCATTGATGCATCGACCAGATGGTCACATGTCTGCCTACTATCCACTAGGAACCTAGCCTTTGCACGGCTGCTTGCCCAAATGATAAGGCTGAGAGCACACTTTCCAGATTTCCCTCTTAAGACTATACGTCTAGACAATGCTGGTGATTCACGTCCCAAGCGTTTAATGAATACTGTATGTCCATGGGGGGGTAAAGTAGAGCACTCCCTGGCACATGTCCATACACAGAACGGCTTGGCCGAATCATTCATTAAACGGATCCAGCTGATAGCCCGGCCACTGCTTATGAAGTCTCAACTTCCGGTATCAGCATGGGGACATGCGGTTTACATGCAACGGAACTGATTCGCATCAGGCCATCTAGTGTGAAATATATATTCACCATCCCAACTACTCACGGGTCAAGAGCCAGACGTGTCCCACATCAAGACATTCGGATGTGCCGTCTACGTTCCAATTGCTCCACCACAGAGAACTAAGATGGGACCACAAAGGAGGATGGGAATATACGTAGGATATGACTCCCCAAGTATCATAAAGTATCTTGAGCCAACAACCGGTGATTTGTTTAAGGCCAGATACGAAGACTCACAGTTTGATGAGTCCAAATATCCGTCCTTAGGGGGAGATAACAGCCGGTTGATTTCAAAAGATTTAGAATGGTTTAGACCATCAATATCTTGGCAAGATCCTCGGACTAGAGAGTGTGATCTAGAAGTCCAGAAGATAATACATCTACAAGAGCTAGCTAACAAGTTGCCAGATACATTTGCTGACCCAAATAGAGTAACAATGTCACACAACCGGCTTGTAATGCACCCATAAGATTGAACGTCCAAGATGGACAATGTCAAGTGGCTACAGAGTCTAAGCAACGTTTAAAACGTGGTAGACCAATTGGTTCCAAAGATAAACAGCCTCGGAAGTCCAAGAGAGGTGCTGGATCCGAGAGCATCAAAGAAACCGTCCAGGACATGATGGACCGGTCGAGCCGACCAGGACGGTCGAGCCATGCGTACCGGCCACACCCGATGATCCGGCCGTTCCTCAAAGTGAGGTCCGGGACGCTGGGCTTCACGGGACAGAAGAGCCGGACAACAAGAGATCTCTATAGACCATGTAATGTCTGGAAAACAATGGAACAGAAAAGATATCAACGTTGATGATTTATTTGCATACAAGGTAGCACTTGAGATCATGGATAAAGATGAGGATCTAGAACCCACGTCCATACAAGAATGCATGCTAAGATCAGATTGGATCAAATGGAAAGAAGCTATTAACGTGGAGTTAGAATCATTGAGAAAGAGAGGCGTTTTTGGCCCTATAATTGACACCAAGAGATGTCAAACCAGTGGGATACAAATGGGTCTTTGTAAGGAAGAGAAACGAGAAAGGAGAAGTAGTGAGAGTAGTGAGATACAAAGCACGGCTTGTAGCACAAGGATTCTCCCAAAGACCTGGAATAGATTATGAGGAGACTTACTCCCCTGTGGTGGATGCAACTACACTAAGATATCTAATCAGTCTGGCAGTAAAGAAAACATTGACTTACGCCTAATGGATGTAGTAACTGCATACCTATACGGACCACTGGATAATGAGATACATATGAAAGTTCCAGAGGGTTGAGCTCAAAGACAAGAAAGGTTCTCGAGAACAACATTGCATAAAGTTGAACAAAGCCTTTATTGGTTTAAAGCAATCAGGTCGGAATGTGGTACAATAGATTATCCGAGTACCTAGTGAAAGAGGGTTATAAGAATGATCCAATAAGTCCATGTATATTCATAAAGAAGTTTGACAGCAAGGGCTACGTGATCATGTCTGTCTATGTGGACGACCTGAACATTATAGGAACCTCTGGAGAGATTTCCCAAACCGTTGAATGTCTAAAGAAAGAATTCGAGATGAAAGACTTAGGGAAGACTAAGTTTTGTTTGGGATTACAGTTTGAGTATAAAGAGAATGGCATCCTTGTGCACCAAGAAACATATACGGAAAAGATACTCAAGCAATTCTATATGGACAGGCTCATCCCTTGCCATGTCCTATGGTCGTAAGGGCCTTAGACCTTGAGAAGGACCCATTCGGACCAAAGAAACCGGACGAGGAAGCACTCGGACCGGAAGTGCCTTACCTAAGTGCCATTGGGGCATTGATGTACTTGGCTAGTCACACTAGACCGGACATAAGCTTTGCCGTGAGCTTACTATCAAGGTTTGGTTCATGTCCAACCTTAAGGCACTGGAACGGAGTGAAACATCTGTTCAGATATCTGCAAGGAACAAAGGATCTCGTTTGTTCTACACCAACCGGCCAGGAGAGAGCTTGTTGGATATGCAGATGCTGGGTATTTATCTGACCCACACCAGGCTAGATCTCAAACGGGATATGTATTCACACATAGTGGAGCCGCAATATGCTGGCGTTCTACCAAGCAAACCTTAGTAGCCACATCATCCAATCATGCCGAGATCATAGCCATGTATGAGGCAAGCCGGGAGCTTGTCTGGTTGAGGAACATGACCGGCCATGTCTTAAGAGAGAGTGGTCTGGCCGTGGGACAAAAGAAGGAGGAACAACGATCATCTACGAAGACAATGCGGCGTGCATTGCATTGCTCAGCTCAAGGAAGGATACATCAAGGGAGAACAGGACCAAGCACATCCTGCCCAAGTTCTTCTTCACCCACGACTTGCAGAAGACAAAGGAGGTTCAAGTAGTCAAGTTGATCAAGCGACAATTCAGCCGACCTTTTCACCAAGTCTCTGCCACCTCACCCACAGGAAGCTGGTTCATCAGATAGGGATGCGCCGGGTGAAGGATTTCAGTGATGCCTTCATCAGGGGGAGTATCATGCGTTGGTACTCTTTTTCCTGTCTATGGTTTCCATTTTTCCCACCTTGGTTTTTGGTTTTCCTAGAGAGGGTTTAAGA
>NW_026015139.1:0-44010 GCF_020379485.1 Brassica napus
TCCTGCACCTTTTTTTGGAAGCTTTTAGAGTTAGGATCTGATAACGTTTTTGGAAGGTGTAAAGGAGTATTCAGGAACTAACTCCCTCCTCCGTCTGGTAGTCCAGTCTGAGCTGGAGTTTGCGCTGAACTGCTAGAGGAAACGTCCATGTCTGAAACAGATGCATTAGGGTTGTTGAATATCCAATCTGTTGCTTTCTCTATATCTCCTCCCTGAATATAAATAATGTCGGTAATGAGACCAAAAAAAAAGATCCTCACCAAAAAACTACATTAATTTGCCGAAAAGCGTTAAAAGAAAGACTTTACCGAGGCTTTGAGTGCCTTTCGAGCAACCTCTTCAGCAAAACCAAAGGAGATTAGGTATCAACGCTTGATTGGTCAACGTCAGATGCCTGATGGGAGATTGGTGCGTCGATATCTATGATAACATTTAATACATCATCATGTTATAGGTTGGTAAAATCAAGCCTGGAAATATATTCAGCTACCTGGATCATCCATGTGAGAAAATAACCAGTTCGTCGCCTCTTCAACCCCAACATTAGACGTATTTATGGCGGCTTTCTGGCAATGAAGCTGGTTAAATCCCATTGAGACGAGTTGTGCAACTATCTCCTCATTGGCCACAGGCTGTGCAGTTTCCATCACTTCTTCTGGAACTGTACAGAATTAAGTCAACCATTATTCAGGCGAATTAGATGAAATAGCATTCTTTTACAAAATCAGTGACATACCGGCATCTGGCAACAGTTCTTCTCCAGGTTGAAGCCCTTGGCTGCGCATGTGGCTGATATCAATTACATCCGGAACATCAATGTACACATCTGTCTCATCAAGAAAAAAAAAAATAAGCATTGTGTATATACAATGCAAGTAGGGAAACATAAAAGGATTAGTGTTTCAGTAAGAGACCAAGCTTCTTTGGCACCCAGCCTGCATCCATAACAACTTACTTCCGCATGTGCAAGACCAAGTAATCTGGGAAAGACGTCAAACCAGTTGTCCTGCACAAATGTTCACCCACTCAAAGATTAGTATACATTGATTTTGTGCTAGGATTCACTAAGAAAAGAAACATCATACTTGATAGCTGTTGTCTTTCCCTTCAGAGCAGTGCTGTAGTAATCATGAATCTGCTCTGGTGATGCAAACGTTGCTAGACAAGCTTCTAAAGGAACTCGTGGGCGTACAATATCATCAGTTGACCTGCTTAGAATAATATCTTAGATACTGCAGAGAAACTATGAAATATACTAAACTTGAGTCAACTAACTCACATATTATTTTCTTCCAATCCTTTGCCTGCTTCTGGTTGTTAATGGCTTCTAATTCATCTTGATCAACAAAGGTATAGCAAAACAAAACACCACATAATTAAGGAACAGGCCAAATGATAAAAGCAAGCGGAACAGAGAAGAACAAGATATACCTTTATTAGTTGCCTCCTGCAGTGGAATGTTCAAAGAAAGAATACAGTCATCCCTCTTATTATATGAGACCTTCCCAGATGAACAAAGGATCTTTTCTTCTACTCCAAACTTGAAGCTCCTCGAGGGGTCTAAATCTGGTCTCGTGTTGTTGCCACGCTCAACTTTATCTAGCAAGTGGAGGAAAAAGTCGAGAGCATCCTACAAAACAGAATGGTGCTAGTTAGTGTGAAATCTTAATGAATTCAATAAAGAGATGTGTAGACAGGAGCACCAGTCAAAATTCTTAACATTCCAAAAGACATGGTTTTCACCTGCTGTCTCATAGAAGAGAACTCTCCATGGCCAGCAGCAACTACCGATTTGAACATGCGAGGAGGGATTCCTTCTTGCCTCTGTTATCGATTAAAGCCAAGCAAATATGTAAAGTCATTAGAAATCAACACAGTACAAAACAATTTGTGCCATCTTTGCGTATGTATATTTTATTCAAAAGACAATATGGACAAGATATTTAATAAACATATCAAATAGAATCTTACAGCTTCTGCAGTTGCAGCATCCTTCTGCATTTATAAGAATGGGAAAATCAATGTACTGAGGCCAAATGCCGTGGTTTGGATAATATAAGTCTCTTTAAATATTCATACCTCTGTTACAGGAATAGAGTACTTCCCAGATAGTAAACCATGTCCAAGCTTTGTCCTGCCACCAAAAATTTAGGAAATGAATATGCAAAACCCACATGCAACTTTCCTCATGGAAATCAGATTTAAAACAAACTGAACAGCATATTAGAACCAAGCGGAGAAATAACAAAAACTTGAGGATGGATCATGCAGATACAAAGCATCCACAAATATAATGTTAGAACCTTTTTATCTTTAGTGTGTCAAAAGTTTAACCGTATGATAACAGAAACTCAAGAGTATAAAACATAGTAATAATTTTTCTAGCAGAAACTCACAATTGCATATTGAGGTCCAAAGTTGGATCAGCAGGAGCCATTTCAAATGCCAACTTTAAGCTCTGATGTGAGAAGTATCTGCAACAATTTTAGTACAAGAAGTTACTACAGTGGATTCTACAAGGTTTGTTTTGCCTTTAGTTACTACAGTGGATTCTACAAGATTTGTTTTGCCTTTAGTAATACAAGTAATAAAAGGAAACAAGGCTAATGATCTACTTGCAAATAGTACCTTGAAATAAACGAATGGGTCGAGAAAAGAATCTGCATCGTAGCTGCCAAGTAGCAACTAGCAAAGGAAATGAAACGGGCATAAGGCATCAACAAGGAAATGAAATCCCTGATAAGATTTTAATTACAAAGAATACCTGTTCCCAAGATTGACAAGTCCAGTATATCCAGGTCCAAAAACTGGCACCAATTCTTTTCCACTCTCTTGTATACGGTTCCAATCAAAATTCGTATTTTGATCAAGTTCTCTTTCGGCAGTTGTCATTTCTGTCTGTAAAGATTGATTCAAACAACCCAAGAAAGTCGAGATTATTCAGATAAAAATGCTTTATCAAAATAGCATATCTTTAAGCAATAAACTAGCAAACAGGGACAGTAGAACAAGAAATAGCATAAAATAGTATGCAATAACACTGATGTGAGTCTACTTGCTCTTGGCAAATGGGAAATTTAGCCTCATACATGTGCCTACATGTGCCACGTATTTACAAGATGTTGAAGAAAACAAGGTTGTTTTGTGGCAGTTGATAGTGAGAAAAAAAAAGAGGTCAAGAGAGAAGCATTCTGGAACAACCAGCAGTTGACCAAAGTGACCCAGAAAGGGTATCTATACAAGCCCCAAAACTACAAGAATACCTAAGATTGAGCCTTTAATGAAAACGCAGTTTACGAGATTCATGACTAAGACCATACTGACCTTCTGCATCGAGGAGAAGTCGATTCCAAAATGGGCCAGATGCTGAGCCAGGAGTGGGTCCAAAACACTGTCATCTTCAGGGTAAGAATAAACATCTGCCAAAATATTTGCAACCGAAAGTGCTAAAGATATTAAAACCTTCCCACGAACATGAAAATGAACACATAAAAACAAAGTGATGAAGGAAGTCCAGCCGAAAGCTAGCACTCAACTGCATTATCTATTCACAACAGTGAATACGGATTCATCTTTATTTTGACAATGTATGTACGTACGGGATTCCAACCACATAAAACATTTCTCCACTAAAATTAGATTAAGGAAACAAGACAAGTTTCCATTACCTGCTGCTTCCAAGTCAGCGGTGATAGTTCCAAGTTTTACAGCAAGAGGGTAGCTTGTTTCCTTGTAGTGCTCAACAGCATGGTTGTTTCCACCAGTCCCATCCCAATTTTTCCTCCCACAGAGAATCATCCCATCGGTAAGATTAAGCCAGAGATTCTCCTTCTTATCACACTTGGCACATTTCCAACCAGAGGGAGGAATAACAACGCCGCTCTTAAGCTGCTGCACCGTCAAAGCATGTTCACTAGCTTTCTTCTCCTCAGCTGTCCAAGCTGCAACTTGCTCTCTCCGCTCAGCACCAACGGCACTCAGAACAGTATCAACCGCAATCCTCACCTATTATAATCACGAAATAAATAGAAAGAGCTAAATACATGCACAGATCATGTTGCTGTAAATCATTTCTCTAATACCTTCTCTGGTAGTTCAACAGAAGGGAAAGGAAGTGAAACAAAGTCTGGAAGTATGACTATGCTATAAGATTCCTCATACTCAGTCTCATTGTTGTCAAATCCTCCATCAACACCTGCAAAATTACAAGCAAGAAAATCCTCAAATGAGAATCTTATAAAACAGTTACGCCATTGCAATTCAGTTAGGGATTAAATGATTAATGCATATATAAGTCATGTTCGTTTGGTTGCCGCAGTTTTCCGATGTCGGCGTCAATGAAAATAGTCAATGAAAATAGTTGTTGTTCGTTTCGTAGACGCCGCAGTATTAATCGTAGACGCAGATTTTTCGGCGATCGACGCGAGGACGCAGCGTTTAGACGAAGACGCAGTACCGGCGTCAATGAAACGTCAATGAAACAAACAAGAGTTTATTAAAAAAATTGACGCAGAGGCAGGTACCTGCGGCTGCGTCAACCAAACGAACAGCACTATATATTTTTCTGAATCGGGGTCGAGGCGAATTGTTTCATACCAATAGCGAGGAGAGTAGGTTTCTTGAGAGGGCGATCCTCGGGAACAGACTTGGGAGTGTCCTTGATGTGGAGATAAACAGGATTCCCCGTCTTCTCGTGATTCCAAGCAACGTAGTCTTTTCCAAAAGCAAGGAAGCTGTTCATGTCTACGAACAATCCTCCTTCCGATCTCTGTAAACATCATCACCACACATCAGTGAGTCGCCGCCACTTCGAAAGAGTCAATAACAAGAAAACGAGGTGAGAGGGGTTATCGAGAGGTTTACCGGGGTGTCGAAGGAGAGGCAACACTCGTGCTTGTAGATGCGGTGGGTGGGTTCGGGGATCTGAACCCTAGACAAGTTGGATCGGAGAAGTTCCATAAGGTTTTTGGGGATGAAGGCGAAGTCTCGACGGAGAAAGCTCGACGGAGAGACGCTAAATGTGTTGTGATTATCTCAGCAGGTCTTTGTTAAAAAGGTTTCAGGTGAAACGGTGACGTTCGGCTGAAGTCCTTTTCTCTTGATTCTTGACTCAACTTTTGGGTTTCATAAGCAAAAACGAAAGTAAATCGTGTCAAGTAGGAAAAAATTCGTTAACCAACATTTGTTGGATAAGCTTAAAAAAATACTCCACTAAATGGAGGAATATTATTAGTATTACTCTCTGGATAGAGTTTGGATAATAATAATAATAATAATAATAATAATAATAATAATAATACAAATTAGAATACTGTACGGCCCAATAACGAATTTTATATTTACCCAATCCTTGGGGTACACATGAGAATATTGTACGGCCCAATAGATTTTGTAGTTACCCAATCCAAAACAGGAAAATAAACTATATGTAAAATAACTGGCAAATAATTTTTTTTTTGTCAACAACTGGAAAATAATTATTAGGTTTATATATATTGTTCCTAGGTGAAACGTTTTCGGTTAACGTTTGAAACACTAAATTCAAATGTTACAATTCTAATTTTGTTGGGTCATCATGTTTATTTTACTAATTTGTCTTCTTTTATTTTATATACTACTTTGGAAATAAGAAAATTCGGTTAGGTAACCAAACAAACTTGAAGAAGTGGATATGCAACTCAGTGTTGAATTCATTTAAATGCTCATTGCGGGATTTAGTTAACTAAGTTTGGCAACTTAAACACAAACCGTAATGCCTAAGCATATTTAGAATATGTTGTAAGTTATGAACTATTGTATATTGTTTTTAAAATTGTATACAATAATTATAATTCGCATTGTGCACATCTTTTGTTAAATAAGTTTACACTTCAAAGTAACTAACCAATTAATCTAATGTTCTAATTTTATGCTTGGCATGGATATAGTTCAGTCAGATACTGAAAAATTATGCTCTAGACTTCATATTTAAAAATTAAACACAACATTTAAAATTTTAAAAATATTGGATTGTTCCTCAGTCTTCTTGACATTCTTGTCAATTATTTAGATGACAATGTCAAAACGACGCCACTTTTCTAGATCATAAATTTTGGAAGATGGGACATCATTTCTCTTCCAGAAGAAAGTGAATGATCCATAAAACAAAAATATTTAGTAAAAATAAGAATTGTAAACAATGGATTATACAAGAATTAGATATCATCAGGGGCGGAGGCAGCATATGAGGAGGGGGTCAGCTGACCCCACTACTTTTAAAAATATATATTGTTTTGTTTTAAGAAAAATTTGTGTTGACCCCACTAAAAAAATAATTTTGATCCCACAAAAATAATTACTAAACACTGAAGCTAAAATTTAATTATACAACTAAAATAATTATACTTTATATTATTGAAACTTTGGAGTTATATTAGTTTTAACCTCATTTTTTGATAATTACCCAAAAATATAAAATTCCTAAACATGTTTTGTTATT
The DNA here is from genome assembly GCF_020379485.1 of Brassica napus. Lineage (NCBI taxonomy): Eukaryota > Viridiplantae > Streptophyta > Magnoliopsida > Brassicales > Brassicaceae > Brassica > Brassica napus. Next base: position 6,479 of record NW_026015139.1, read on the forward strand.
TTATTCTTTAGTAATATGTTAGTTTAATCCCAAATTGTATTAGGTCTAACTAATTTACAATGTAGAAATATTATAAAACAAGTAAACATAAAAAGAAAATAAAATATATTCTTCTTCCTTGGGAACAGAAGATGACGGCGGACTCCTAACTCGTGCTCTAAAATTATTTTTTAGTTAAATTTTAGGTTGTTTTTTTTAGCCAATAAAACTGTCATAAAAAAGTTTCAAGCTATGAGTGTGCGTAGAGTAAAACTGCAATAATCATGTGTATTTTAGAGATAGAGATAGAGTTTTGTTTTTTATTCACTGTTAGCTATTTTTTCTTAAAAACTTTAAAAATACATAACACTCTAAATAAAGAAGCGGTCATTATACAACCATTTTTTTGTTTGAATAAATTTTTACATTCGACAGACAATAGAGTGTGCCTAGAGTATATATAGTTTTTTGTGGTATATAAATTTTATTTTTTTTATTTTTTTCCGATCCCTTTACAAAACATTTCTGGCTCCGCCACCACTGGATATCATCATGTAACAACAAATCAGATTCAACAAAAGGGTAGTTAAGTAAGCCACCAGGTACACGTGTTTGAGTAATGATGTGAATGCCAAAGGGAAAGTGCAAGAAATGACTGCTGGCTTGATTCTCATATACTCACAAGAGCCACATTTGGTCTAATATCTAGGCTTGAGTTAGCTTTCCTTGATATAATGCATCGTGTGATAACAAGAAGATATTGTTGGCTAGGTGATTTCAAGATAGATTACATGTGTTGGGCGAAAAAAAAATAGATAGTGGAGTTTTGGCAGAGAGACAATTAAAGTAAGTGTATGAATGATCCTGAAGAAGGAATGGTTATAATTTCTGTATTTTAATATAGATTTTCAAAACCAAACCAAATACCATTTTCTAAAGAAAACTATCGCAGCTACTACCAAATAAATAAGATAATCTGATATATGGCATAATTTATTTCTGACAAATACATGTCTGTCAGTCATCACTCATGAATTTTCTATAACTTTTGTATACTACATTTAGAATACTAATTGATAGATAAATCCAGTATACTAATGTAAACTCTTATGCATGAGCAAGTGCTAAATCCATGAATACGATTGTTAATTGGTAAAAAAAATTGTTGTTTATTGTTAATTGGTAATCACATCATTTATAAAGAAGTCTGCATGTACCTTTTACAACAATCTCATTTTTAGGATTTTCATATTTATAAAAGGAAAATTATAATGGATAAAACATATCAAGATCGACATGAAATTGATAGGTCAGTGCAATAATCTCACGTCACTATATCACACTGTGTTGGTTCAAAATTCCAGATAAGAAGTAAAAAGTTTTCTAAAACTACTAGAGTAGTTGAAAACAAAATAGCAGGACCAAGTTGGTCCATCCATTTTTCTCAAAACTATTCTCTTTGAAACTACTGCTATCCCTTTAGAGCATCTCCAATCCCACTTTATTTTTTCACTTTAAAATAGAGTTTAGAGTAAAAATGCTCCAATGATACTCTATTTCTCACTCTATAATAGAGTGAAAAATAGGTTTACTCCAAATATAGAGTAACTTGTTTTTTTTTTGTTCATCACTCTATTTTCTACTCTAAAATAGAGTACCATTGGAGCAAATTCAAACGATGGTCTTAAACAAACAATTCAGTGTAATAAAAATGGAAAGGGCACAAAGTGCTTTTTTATATTACAAAATTAATTCAGATAAAAACATTTTGAGAGAAAAATAAAAGTAAAACGATTGTGGGCCATCATTTTACTTCCACTAACATTATTCCAAAGTTATAAAATATATCTGTTCGATTTTTCTCTCTCTTGTCCAATCAAAATGTGCATATCAACACATTACTCTCTCTCTTATTCGTGGAATCTAATTATTCCTTTTCAAAAAACAATTGAATAGCTAAATAAAGAAAGAAACAAAAGCTCCTTTTCGCCATTATTAAATCATCTTTCTCCCTCTCTGAATCAATGAAGACTACTTGAATTATCGATCCCTACATTCTTCTATAACGAATATTTCATGTCTATCTTTTAGTTTTATACATACTATCGTATAACAGAAGCAAGAAAAGACTTATCTAATGTTTGGAGTTAATCGTGTGAAAAGAAAGTAGAACACTAGTAGAAAAATGTTATATAGACACGAAAATTTTCTTGACTAACGCTAATTTTTCGTGACTATACATTGATGTAGACACGAAAAGTCACGAAAAAATTTCGTGTGTATACGATCGTGACCAAAATTTACCGTGACTAAACGTGTATAAAACAGTCACGTTTTTGACACTGTTATTTTCGTGGTTTATATTTGTCACGCTTAGTGTTTGTGACTATTCCGTGACTATTTATTAAAAAAAAACAAAAAAAAATAATTAGCAAATTAAGAATTAATGAATTAAAAAACAATACAAATATGTTTTTCGTATATATGGTGTCATATACATATTTATATATCATACATATAAGTATAACATATATACACACATATACAAAAGCGTGAGCTTGACCGGAGATTTAACTTCGCCGGCACAGCTCCGCCCTAGCCTCTGGTTTGTCACGTCGCGCCTCTGCATTCGGTTAGTCGCGCCTCTGCCTGCGGTTCGTCACTCCTCCGCCTCGTCACTACATGCGGCATGTCTCTGCTATCTCATCCTTCGCCTCTGGTGTGCCTCCACTACTCCAGCTGTTCTTTACTCCAAATTGTCTCATACCAGATCTGTGAGCCGAGATGTTTGTACGATCTAGATCTGATGCCGAACATCGAATCTCCGTGTGCGAGAACAACTCCGACGATAACTGCATTTCACACCAGTCTCAGGCGCAACAACAACATCGTATCGTAGGAGTAGATTTGGTAGACAGTGAAGGAGATCTGGTGATGGCAGAAGGAAGAGATTCGGTTTGATAAAATACTATAGTGGTTGGTGAAAAGATTATGTGAGTGGAGTAGAAGAAAGGAATTAGGTGACCAGAATCGATGAAATCGATTTGTTTGTGTTAAGAGGAAGAGAATCGTTTGTAGAAGAAGATAATACTTGTTTACAGAGGAAAAGGTACATGGGAGAACGAGAGAAAAAGGAATGAAGTAATATGAGCCATTAGATCAAATTGATCAATGGTTAAGACAGTTATCCTTGTCAAAAGGTATAGACCAATGAGAAAATTTCACTAAAGTATCTTGCTTTTATCTTTCTTTCTTTTTTTTTTTTCTTTTTTTCCCGACTTTGTTTTCTTTTTTCTTTGTAACACATGCATCCTCTACCATTATATGTATTTTGTTATTATCGTTAGGTTGTTATTTCTAGGTATTTGGTTCATAGTTTTCAGATAATTTAGATTATTAGATATAAAATTTAAAAATGTAATGTAGAAGTTAACTTCAAAATTGAGGAATTTAAAATTTTAAAGGATTCAATCCATATTTAAAATGATTTAGTTCACATTTAAAAGGAGAAAAATTAAAAATTGTTTTTAAACTACAAATTTGACTTCTGAGTATATATAAAATTATATTTTTTATTTACATTTTTAACTAACTAGAATTTTTATATTTGAGTCATTTTATTATTTAAGTTTTGATGTTTGGATAAGGTTTGTGGTAAGGTTTAAAGTAGGGTTTGAAGTAGGGTTTGTGGTTATGTTTAAAGTTATGATTTGAAAAAAGAAATTAAAATCTTTTAACTCTGTATAAGAGTTAGATCTTAGTTTAAGCTATAATATAGTAAACTACATTGCATATTCAGAGTTTAGGGTTTCAAAATTTCACTTAGGGTTTAGAGATTTAAATAGTCGTGAACAAAATGTGACAAATTCATGACTACTTAAAAAAAGTAACACCATCTGGTCACGGTTTTTAATTATGTCCGATTAGTCACGAAATTATTGTGGCAAAACGTGTCTATATCTAGTCACATTATCTTTTGTGACAAAAACATGACTATTAGTGCCACGGAAATGACACGATTAGTCACGTTTTTTCCTATTTTCATATTTTGTGACTAATCGAGACTTTTTCGTGACTAATCAAAAAATAGTCACACACATAAGTGACTAAAACGTGACTATAGGAGTAATTTCTACTAGTGGAAGTCAAATCTCGATAGCAATCTCTATATATAGTTCTTCAGTTACACATTATTTTTTTATAAATCTAAAAAAAATGGGACAGACACTTTTCACTTGTCCGTTAATTGAACTCCCCTCTTCGTTTAAAATGCTAATGATTTTCTTATCAGCAAATCAACGTATATATATATACGTCAACCGACATCTAATATAATTTTTTCATCTATATATATGAATCTATCTAAAAGTCCCACCAAATGTAGGAGTCCAGAAATCTACTGTAGTATCGTGTGTCACTGGAAACGTGCTCGAAACTGGCACTAAGCATAAGCCTCGACTTCTAAGATCTGGCTCTTCTGATACGTCTAGCTCTTTGGGATGATCACTCTGCATCATTGGTAAATAAAAAGCTAATTAAACTTCAATAATCCTCTTTGATTGCAAAAGCATCTCGCTACATTGTTTTTTTGGAATAATGTTTTGTCAAATCTTGAAGATGAAGAAACCATTAAATAAATACATGTAATAAAGAACACGAACGAGAGCTATACTCTAATTCAATTGTATAATGATAACAGTAATAATGTACAGAAAACTATAATAAAATAACTACCTGTTGATGCTGTAAAGAAGCTCCACTTTTCATGTATGGGGTGCTCAGAGCCTGAAGTATAATCATTTGCGGGTTTGTACATCAGTAGAAATACAATAACTAACTTATACTAATATTGTGTAGCAAAAGAAAACAAAAAGTTATATACTATAAAAACAAGGGATGGGCAAACTTACAGAAACTTGTTGGTGTAAAAACTTAATGTATTCAATGGCTTCAGAGAGCACTGAGGCTGCGTCAGTCTGACACAAAACCACATGAGATTCAGTAAAACAAAATCTAAGAATTGTATTTCATTCATCATCCCCAAAAATAATATCTATAGAATAACATAGGAGTACTTTATAACAAAAAGAAAGATATACTAATAATGACAGTAGACAAATATACTAATACACACTCATCATCTTTCTGAAAGCTAAAGCAAAAAATTGCAGAGATAGAGAGAGAGTACCTTTCCGAAAGGTGAAACCAATTGTTGGAGCGCAGCGATTCTGTCCCCCATTTTCTCTTTCCTCACCTAATTCAGCAGAAACAAATATTTTAATATAATTAAGCAGAAAAAAACTTAAGAAATCTTGCAATCATGCAAGAATTTGGGGAAGAATGTTTGTATTAATGATATCAAAAGAATACAACTTAGAAAGCCTGCTTATTTTGTGAAAAAAAAATATATGGATATGGGTTGTCTAAATCAAAAATATTTTTGGATGGAAATGATAAAACCTAATAAACGTGTTTAAATTAGGGTTTTTCTTTAATTAACAAAAAGATTCGTTTTTTTTTTCTTTTGACAAAACCAGGGAAATATTTGTATATTTAAACCATTTATAAAAAATATCAATGTGCATAAAGATGCCTTTAATAGAGTCCCAAAAAGAAGCTTTTATTATTTTATATCTTTAATAATAAAAGCAAAATATACCTTGAAAGCTGGTGACGGAGACGCTGCTTCGCTCTTAGCCCTTTTCGCCGCCGGTTGATCACCTCCGCCTCTCTTTACATCACTGCTACTCGAATCTCGAATCTCAGATACACTCTGAACCGAAAACAATCCATATCTATGTAAAACATCCGTGGATATAACTCGTGCAGCTATATATATTATATATATAAACCTTGGGTTGCTCCTCAAAACTCGGCCGGTGAAGCTGAGGCGGCTGTATCGACGGAAAAAAGTTCGACGACGCGTCATGTTGAGTAGGACCCACGTTTCCAGCCGTCGCCGCAGGGTTCCAAAACGTCGCGTTGTTAGAGAATCTCAAAGGACTGTGTGGTTTCGGCGGCGAAGATCTTAAAAACCAAGTCGAAGGTAGCGCCGTCGCTATCTGGTCGTAGTTTCCGGTGGAGGAACCGAACTGAGAGTAACCAAGATTTGATTGCTGATGATTCCTCGACGGTTGCTGTTCGGAAGAGCCAGCCAAGTTGTAGCCAGCTCCTTGATGTTGATGGAACATAGCTGAAGAGGAGTTAGGAGTTGTTGATGTTCCGTACATGGTGTTGGTCGAGTTGTCAATAGAGAAACCTTGACATGTCACTGTGCTACTGTCGGTACTTGAGCTCCCATGAGGACTGAACTGAGGGTGATCTGAAAAGAACCCGCGGTTGCTGCTCGTCATGTTTAGCTGCGGTTTGAAATCGTTATTATTGATATGTGGGTCTCGCCACAAAGCTTGGTGGTGAGAGGAATCAGATTCTTGAAGCTGGTAAGACGTTGTGGATGACGTCGTGTTAGCGTTTGCGTTTGAGGTCGCATCTAAATTGAGATTCTCTTGAAGCATCCCTCCGAAGCTTGTCTCCGCTTTACTATCTCCTCTTCTTTTGTTCCCCGCAATGAAAAAAACAAAGGACAGAACACACAATCATTAAGTTTATTGTTACACAATGATTCGAACCAAGAAAAAAGGAAACAATCTGAAGACTCACAGGAGAGATTGATTCCATTGATCAACTGGTGATTGTGAAGAAAGCCCTAGACCAATCATCTGTAGATGGTGATCAGTAGCTAACGAATGATGATCTTGATGATGAAGCTTATCATGGAAAACAGCAGAACCACCAGATTCATTTGAGTTTGCTCTCATGGAAGAGGAAGAAGATATTGAGGAAGAAGAAGATACTTTCCACCAGCTTCCAGAGTTTATGAAATCATGATGATCTCCCATCGATTTTTTTGTTATCACTATGTGTGTAATATATATATATGTTGGTGAGGATCTTAATTTGTTGTGTCTTCTCAGATTGTCCTTCACATGAAATGATGATGAGGATCCACACGAGAGAGATACTTATAGTTGTAAATATTTATCAATTTATATTGGATATTTTTCTTTTTTTCTGGTAGGGTTTTCGTTAACTATCTGTGAAGACATCCGATTAATGTTTGGTTGACATTTTTTTAGATGGCTCTCGCTGACTCTTTTGCCCACGTCATACTCAACTTCTCCTTCTTTTTTTGCTTTCTCAAGAAAAATGTTTATTTTACATTGGTTGTCTTTTTTATTTCATAACTAGAGTCTTTGTCCGCGCTACGCGCGGAAAAGTGTGTTGATAGTTAATTTTCTGATTATAAGTTTCATTTTTTTTGTTTTGAATGGAAGCATTGTATTTTCCAAAATGATGGAAAAATTGGTGAATATCAAATTTATGCAATTGTTTAAAAACAAAAAGAGTAGCTTAATGGGAACATTGTATTTTCCAAAATGATGAAAAAATGGTGAATATCAAGTTTATGCAATTGTTTAAAAACAAAAAAGAGTAGTTTAACTAATCATAAGTAATATAAAAAGGAGATCAAGTCTTTTGAAGAACGTAAGGTTTGATGTGGACCATAAAAAGAAATAGCCTAAAATTGGTAAAAATTAAATTAGTTAACTTAAATTATATTATATACCAAACCATAGTTATTTATATAAAAAAGATACATACTTGTATAACTGGGTAGAGACTCTGTGTAAGTCCTTATTTGATTGTACCATCGTTTGGTGGATATGTTGGGCATTGTAAATCTGTGAATAGAATAATTTATCAGAAAAGCTTTAAAAAATTGTGGAAGTGAAAAGTTCTAATTTTAATTAAAAATACCTTTATTATGTTTAGGTCTGCTGCAAGCCGGTCATGGGCACAAGCAGTAGAAGCTGTGGCTTCCGACTGTCGATTAATATGTAATTTGTTTGAGATTATTTTTATATTTTTTTAATAAATAATTTTCATCATTTTTGTTTTATTTCAAGGTTTAAAGATATACAATGGATTTATATTTTTTACATTTGTTACTTTTTGTTTTTATTATTATGTGTATTCTTTTGTTTGAGATTATTTTTATAAATTTTTATTAAATGATTTTCATCTTTTTCTAGGTTTAGAGAGTTATACAATAGCTATACAATTCTCAAAACAGAAAATGAGTAGCATTACTAACATTCCAAATGCAAAATTACTCTGACGTGATTTTTTCATCCAAGTCTTTAATTTTCATTGACTGCATATTATATTATTTTCTATTTTTTGGTAATTCTTATTTAAAATTTTGAGTAATATTGATGGATTTATTAAAGTAAAATCTTATTATTGGTGTTTAGGCTATAACTAATTTTCTACATTGTTTTTAATTAGTTATTGAACTATATTAGATATGGTTAAGTAATGTTTTTTCCTAGTCATTATTATTTTAGGACTAATATTTGTTACCAACATAATTTTCTTTCCACTTTTTAATGGCAAATAATTTTATGAAAGTATTTGTTTCTCATCATATATAGTCTGCCGCACAAATATGGACCTACAATAAAATATATTTATTAAATTTCATTTTCGAATGCATATTTTTCTATTGTATATTTAAATACAGTAGAAAATCTATAAATTAATAATCAATAAATTAATAAACACTATAATATTTTTTGTTTTCAAATTGAATCGATTTAAAATACGACATAAACTGATAAAATAATAAATAATAAAAGTTTTGAATTTTTTTTGTAAATATATAGTTCATTAAAATCATAAATTAATTATTTATATACATAATATTTATATAAGTATAATAAAACATTATATTATATGTTTTATATTCACAATGTAATTCATCTTTACTTTTCTTAACACTTCAATATATTTTGATAATATTTAATAAAATTTAATGTAAACTACATTTAAATTCTATAAAGGAGAAATTTTACTTATACCACTTTTAAAACATATTTTATATACATCAAAGAAATTTAATTAATGCATATATGGTAAAATCAATATTTTTTAATTTATACAAAACACATCTTGTAAAACAAAAAATCTAAAATGAAATTTATACAAAATTAGTAACTCTATAAAATAATAAAATACCATAATCTCAACATCCTTAATTTGTAGAATTTTTACTGTATAAGCTTATCTCTATCTTCAATTATACCTTTCTATTTTCGAGGTTTATTCCTTACATGATGTGTGTTTTACCTTTTATATGTTTTCAATCGTTTTTTATATGGTTAATAATACTCAACTTTTTGTTATTGTTGTATTTTTTTCTATTTATGTGTTTTCTTTTCTCTGGTCTTTACTTATGTTTTGTTAGATACATGTTTAGCTTATGTTGTGTCAGTTTATCCTTTTAGTTTTGTAACTTCGTAGTTTCTTGTTGTGATATAATTTTGATATGTCTTTTTCTTTTAAAAAGTTTATCTCTTCCTAATGCAGTACGTTTCACATCTTCTTTAAAGTTCAAGTAATAGAAAAAATAATAATAAAAAAATATCAGTGTGACTGAGTTGGATCTTGCAAGAAACAATTATAAAAGAAAAATACATGAATATCAGTGAACATTCCAATTAAAGCTGAGCCAGTGAAATTTTTAAATTGCAACAACCTATAGTCACAGTTAAAAATAAATCATACAAAAAGAACTCATTCATATGAACAATTCTTTCACCAACAACAAAGATTGACATCAAACCCACTGATAAAGAAACAAAAGGTAAGATAAGGAGGACAAACTTTTCATTAATCAAGAGCATGACCACCGTCTGCGTCTGCGGAGAACAACCGGACATCAAATCTGTCAGTAGGAGAGGAGATGAGAGGTCAATATTGTTGCAGGTTAATTGAATGGAAGAGATTTGATCACATCATCCTCATTATTTATAGTGTAGATATCTCTGAAGTTTTTTTTAGGTAGAAAAAGAGGAAATTAAATGTAACGTAAAGGAAGGAGTTGGTATAGAAATTAATGGAAAAGCTTAATTACAATCGTTTCATGTTCGGACTTTCGTGTTGCGGCCAGTCCTTATGTTCTTGGTCTTTAACAAACGGTGGAACTCAGGGTTTAGGCCCATTTTTTACTCTATGATTTAAAAAATAAACAACAAAAGCCCAAAACATATTAATTCGTAATGACATGGACCAAACCTGCAATCTGATTGGCTGGAATTTCCCATCCTACGTGGACAGGCTAAAAACACTTAGTATTCAGCTTTTAGTATAGGATAGATAATTTAAAGAATACAGTAGTTCGACTTTTATTCATTTGTTATCTTTTGGTAAAGTTTCCTTTAACTATTGTACAAAATACATAATGTAAGAATAATCAAATCACCTCTCTTAATAACTTTTTTTTTATATTCGTATCATTTATTTCTGGACATTTTGGTTTTCGGTTCCGTTCAGTTCATTTAATTCGGTGTTTGTTTTTTAGGTTCTATAGATATATGTTGATTCATTCGGATATTATGAAATTTGGTTCGATTATTTTGGTATTCGGATTACAAGGTTGAGAACATATTTATATCCAGAAAATTAGCCTCAGTTCTCTCTGATTTTCGAATAATTTTGGTTAATTCACCTAAATTTTATTGATAATTTAGGTTTTCGAAAAAAATATCAGATAAATTGTAGTTTATGGATAAATATCGAGTAGTTCAGATAATCTGAAATATAAGATTCGGATAATTTGGGGTTTTAGATTATTTGGTTTACAAATAATACTTTTAGATAATTTGTTATTTTAAACTAAATCTAATTAATATTTTATGTATATAAATCATATTTTAAATATTTCGATATTTCATTCAGCTGTTGGTTCAATTTCAGTTTTTCGATTCAAAAATATGTAAATTCGATTCGGTTCGGTTATTTGATTCCGGATATGTCTAGTGGCATAACATTCATTTAATTGTATAGATTCGAAATGACCTTCAGTTCTTTCTTTTTAGGGTTTGTCGTCTTATAACATCATTTATATAGATATTATCATTAATATAATACTAAATTATAAGTAACAATTTTAACATCAAGCGACGAATATTTGAAACACAAGAATACACTGTAAGCGTTTTCTACAAACGAGTCCACGAGGAACATTTTCATCGGCATCATGAGAACAAACACTTCTGTATATATATGTTCATAATAAACAACTTCACAGTTTTTTTTGACTGAATAATAAACAACTTCACAGTTAATACTAAGACCACCACGAACAACTCTCTCCATATCTTTCATGAAATGTTAGGTAAAATTTATATCCACTAATACGTACTGTATTATTTAGCATTTTCTTAAAATCAAACCATCTAGTTTAAAGAACTTTGCATCTATGCCAACTACTTGACCAAAAAGTTTTTTTTTGTTCCGTCAACTTCAATTCATTCAGTGAATGAAACGGAATCTAGTTTAAAATATTGTTCCCTCTATCATAAATCTAGTGGAGTTTTTAGCATCACGTTTAAAATTATTTCACTATTTAGTTAAAATTAATTAAAATATTCCTTCCGTTTCTAAAATTAAAATTTTGTAGAGTTTTCACGTTTATTAAGAATATGATAAATGTTTACAATTTAATTTACAATTTATTTTTGGGACATTTGCTAAAACCAACCCAAATATTCAAGTCAAATGTAAAAGTGTACCCCACTTTCAGTCAAATGCAAAACCAACCTAAAGGAGTAGTGAAAGTACTATTTCACCCTTATGACCAAACAAAAAACATAAATGTATTTTACGTTTCTATCCTTTGGAAGTCTACACGTAATAAAAGAAGTCTACATATATATAGACTTCCTACGAAGTCTACTTTATAGACTTGTTTTGTAGTCTACACTCTAATTTGGTCTACTAATTTAATTTTGAAAATGTATAAAAATAATTATTGTGATATTTTTAATTAATCATCAATATAATGGATAATATGAAGTAAATAAATTAAAATTTTATATAATCGAACAATTTTGAAGAATATATACTAATTTGGTTATCATGTGCTAGACTATGTTCATAGTTTAGAAACAAAAGGTTCTAACATGTTATGTCTTTTAGTAGTTGATTTCATAGGGTTAGATTTTAGATTTTGTTTTTTTTTTGTTTTATTAACTTAAATCTGCATATTAATGTTTAGTAGTTTATATTTTGTATAAATGAGACTTTTTGATTATCAAGCAAAACATTTAGGGTTTGATATTTGTGGTTTAGGGTTTCGTAGACCTACAATAAAGTCTATTTATCTGAAGACGTCTTTTTCAGTCTATATTTTTCAATTTGTTTTACAAAAAATCATTATATTTAAACTAAGTTAAGTTCCTTAAGAATAAAAAAGTGAAATCATATACTATAACTATTAAAAAATAAAGAAATAAATTTAATAAATCATATATTAAAATTATTAAAATAATAAAGAATAAACAACAATAATTAAATTATTATAGTAGACTTCCAAAAAGGTCTACTATGTTATAGTAAGATCTACTCCAAAATTTTAATTTTAGTAGACTTCAAACGAAGTCTACAGTATCGTAAATTTTAACCTAGTTACATTTTTGTCTCCCTATATAAACAAAATTTATTCAATCTCTCTCTAAAGTGGCTGCACAAGTTCTTAAAACTCTCTCCCTTCTCTCTAAAACTTTCTCTCTTCTCTCTAAAATTCTCTCAATTGTTTCTAAATCTCTCTCATTATCTTCTTTCTCTCTAAAATTTTCTCAAGTCTTTCTCACAATATTATCTTGTCATTTTAGATATTATGATTCATGGTTTTCATCTTCTCCTTTAAAAAATGTAAGTTTTAGATCTATAGATTTTAAATGTGTATTTTATGTTTATTTCTCACAATATTATCTTTTTTTGGTAGGTATTATCACTCATGGATTTCATCATCTCCTCTAAAAATGTAAGTTTTAGATTAATAGATTTTAAATATGTATTTACATGTTTATATTCAAATAAATTTATAGATCAAGCTCTCTACATTAATTTGCTACTAGTTTACCTTATAAATTATATTATGTAAAGTATTTTCAGATTTAAAATTATTTTCACATTTCAAAATATATAGATTTTTTCAGATCTGAAAATTATCAGACAGTGTAGACTTCTAAAGAAGTTTACTAAAGCTTGCAGACTTCATATGAAGTTTACTAAACCATAAAGTTTAAGCAGACTTCATTGGAAGTCTACAAAAATATGACTTTAATTTTTTTTCTATGTTTTTTAATAATTTTATCTTATTTTGCAGGTATTTTCTTCCATAGTTGTTCTCTTCTCCTCCTAGAAATGTAAGGTTTACATCTATAGATTTAAAATATGTGTTCTAGTATTTATATTCAAATAAAGTTACATATTAAAATTCATATTAATATGTCTTTAATTTATAACTATTTTGTCTATTAAATCATATTTTTAAAAGTTTTTTAGATTTAAACTTATTTCATATTTTTAATGTATTATTTTTCAGATCTATTTTTTTTGATAGAGTAGACTTCATTTGAAATCTACTTAAAACTTACGGCTGGTAGACTTCAAATGAAGTCTACTAGCCTTGAATTTTAAGCAAATTTCATTAGAAGTTTACTCAAATATGATTTTAATTTTTATCTTATTTTTTAAAATTTTATTTTATTTTGCAGGTATTCTCTTCCAATATTTTCAAATCATCTTCCCAAAAATGTAAGCTTTCCATATATTCATTATAAGATATTTTGTGTTTATAATGAACTAAATTTATAGATTCATACATTATCTTTTTGCTTTGTTACAAGGATGACAAAAAACCATTTTTGAAATATTTTCCAGAACAAAGTATTTTCAAATTTTCTAAATGCACACTTTTAAATATGAAAATTTTCCATTAGTGTAGACTTCAACTAAAGTCTACTAAACAATAACTTTACGTAGACTTAATAAAAAGTCTACTAAAATATGATTTTATTTTTTATCTTATGTTTTTCTCATAACTCTATCTTATTTGGCAGGTACTTTTTCCAAGACTTTATTTGAAGCATCAAGATTATGAAAAATCAAACATACTCAAGAATACTTTTTAATATATTGCTCTGTAATAACTTTCATAATAAAATATTAATTTTTAAATAATTTTTTAATGCATAATCTATAAACATTGTATTCATTTTTAGTTGTTTTCACTTGTATGATATTATTAATTTTTTGTTAGATATCAATTTTTTCACAAGATCTAACCAACCAAACAAGTAAAACCACCATAAGCTAAAATAATAACTAACACACATGTGAGAAGAAGAAAATCTATACAAAATTTTCCCAAAAATTTTCAAGAATAATACTAATCAAAACAATTTGCAATAAGTATCAAGTGTATAATTATAACACATTAAATTGTGAAATTCATCCAAGACCATTAAAATTTTACTAACATACACTGTAAAATAATTAAATCATGAAAAAATATGATGAATAATACACAAATACACTTTTAATAGAATTTACGACGTAGACTTCAACTGCAGTCTACATTTGTAGATTTACAAAAACGTCTACACTTATTATTTAACATATAGTCAATCCAAATTTTTTTAGTGTATTGGCGCAGGCTTGATACACAAAGGCGTACAAAGTGTGTCTTAGATAACTCGATCAAGTTCCGTACTTGTCGATTATTCGTGACAGGCATAAGAGGAGTATATTCCTATTCGGAGTCATTTGTTTTAAATGATGTTTGGTAAGGAATAGGTTAGCACCATCTTCTCAATTTTGTTGTCCAGATCATAATCTTCTTGTGTCATTTCAAGAAGTTTACCATGTGTACAGCCATCATGCACAAGGAACATTCTTCAACCTTTCCGATTCTTCATCTTTTTCGAATATTTTGTCACCCAAAATGTCTTTGGCCCATACTTCACACTCGCTCTAAGTTTCCAACCACATCCTTGAACACGACACTTAGCCACATACAGAGTTTTTGTTGTCTTATATGCTGAAAATGTAAAATTATATTCCACAGTCACCGACTTCAGCTTTGAAACAAGCTCAGCCTTACTAGCAAAACTATAAACGAAGACTTAGAAATACGTCTACAATTATTAGCTAACAACATTGTCAAATCAAATGAATTATACCTTCATAATTATAAAAAAAAAATTATTTTCAAAATCACTCAAACCCATTAGGATTAACTAACACACACTGTCAAACAAAAAAACTAGAAAAAATTTAATGAATAATACACAAATTCACATTTTTATAGATTTTTCTATGAAGACTTAATATTTAGTCTCTGAAGATGTTGACGTTCTTTTCAGTTTACAGACGTAGACTGTCAAATAGGTCTACTCTTTGGGTTGGTTTTTGCAATTGACCATTTTACGGGTTGCTTTCTATAGTTGAATAAAAGTTGTAATTTTGTACATGTAGACTTTCATTTCAGTCTACAATTTAAAAAGGTTACTTTTTGCAATTGACCAGAATTCATCCAAGATTTGACTTTCAGAACTAGACTTCATATGCAGTCTACATGTTTGAATTTTTTTGAAAGAGGTTAGTTTTGCAATTGACCAAGTTTGACTTCAAATCAGTAGATTAAAATGAACGTCTACGGGTGTGTAGACTTCTTGTGAAGTCTACTCTCAAATCCGACGGGTTGGTTTTGCATTTGACCAAAATAAAAAAGTAGACTTTATACGCAGTCTACATTTTTTTTTTAAGATAAGAAGACTGCATATGAAGTCTACAATTTAATAAATTTTTGATTGCTTTTTAAACTTTTTGGTCAAACACAAAACTAACCTATTCCACGAAGTCAAAGTTTTGGTCAAATGCAAAACTGACCTTTTATAGACTTTGTTGGCAGTCTACATTTTGTAGACTTCCGTTGAAGTCTATTTTGAAAAGTCAAAAGTTCGGTCAAATGAAAAACTAACCTCTTTTAGGTAGACGTCTTAGTAAGTCTACCGAAAGTTTTATTTTTGTTGTCAAAGGTAAAGACGGAGACTACTGGGGAAGTCTGCGTTAGAAAAAAAATTTGTCTGCTCAATTGCAAAACTAACCCGTGCGTTGACAAATAGACTGCATCGTAAGTCTCCACGGAGGCGTAGACATACAAAACAGTCTACCGTCGCGACACAGATCTGAAAAAGAACGAAAACCATGTAAATAGTTACATTTTTCATGTGTAAAGCTTGTTTCCAACCTTTTCAACCGTCCAAACTCCAAATATGAGCAAAAAGAAGCATCTTTAACGATTCACTAATGAAGAAACTCGAAAATATGAAGTTTGTGATTATGAAAATGATAGTTATGAGAGTTTTTTAGATGGAAATGTAGAGGAGATGAGAGAAAATGAAGTTTTTTGGGTTATAATGAGAAAAAAAGTGGTTGAAAATTGAATTCTAGAGCTTTAGAGCTCAAAAATGGTGGTTCATGGTGGTTGGAAAAATTGATGATGATGGCATTTTTGTAAATAAGAAGAAATGGTTAGGGTGTATTTGATTTTTTGTTAATTTCGAAATTAATAAAAAAATAAATAAAAATGGCAATTTTGTGAATAATTCAAAAACATAAGGATAGTATGGAAATTTTATTGATGAATAGTATGGACAAAAAAAAAAGGGTTGGTTTTGGATTTGACTTAAAAATATGGGTTGGTTTTGAAAAACACCCTTTATTTTTAATACACTTTCTAATAACTATCCACCAATAAAATTTAATCAATTCAAATATTTACAGTTAATGTTCCTAAAAAAATATACAAAAGTACTTTTTAAAAAACTATTTTTGTAGAATAAAAATAAACTCTAAAAAAACTTACTTTTCGGAATGGGAGAGTATAGAAGTTAACCACAATTAACTTTTGTTTTGTAAGGATCCAACAAGTAACAAATTGACTTTATGAATAAGTGTAAAGGATAAAAATGGAGGCAGGAAGTTGACACAGAATTTGACTTCAGTTTAAACGAGTGTTGGACTGACTAGACCAAGAAACGCGTCACCGTCACGGTCAGTCACAATCAGAGTCACAGACCATTGAAGATATTTTGATTTTCAGTATCTGACGTTTGGCTATGATCATCACCGTTATATTTTTCCCGGTTACATCAAGTCAACGAGTGGGCTCCACGTGGCGTGCGCGCGTGCTTTGGCATATGGACCCCACTTGTTCCGTCTCGGAGTCAGAGCCCGGATGTGACACCTCTCTTCCTCTTTTGTTCGGCATCTTTGTCTTAATCTTGATTAATAAAATTGTATTCTCTTTATGGCTAAAAACAAGTACTAGTACTAAATTTAAATATTTTAAATATTATTTTACTTCAGCATTAATTAAAATAGTTAATAATAAATTATATATTTCAATTATTACTTTTTGTATTGTTGCCAAAAAAAATATTACTTTTTGTATTAGCTTTTGAAAAAATATTGTTAAATGTCTAAAACAATTTATATATTAAAAGTTAAAACAGATTATAAGATTAATATCCAATTTTAATATCCTTGTTTTTTCAGCAGTCGTCTCTTTAATCATTTCCTTTTGCCTTACGTTGGTCTCTATACGCACATTCTCTTCCAATTCTCAACGAGTCCGACAAAGTACAAAGTCACATAGATATTGAATTATGCTTACACTTTTGCATTAGTATTTGGATTATAGTGAAACCGTGTCTAATATTATCACATACTTTCTTTTACAGCCGCTAAAAGTTAGTTTGCAATTTGCATGATCCTGTTCTTTTCTAAAAACATATACATTCTTTAGAAAAACAAATTTCAGTTACCTTTTTACGTTTTACACTAGATCAGTTCGGTCACTGGTCCATATTACCTGGTTTTTTCATTGAAGTATTTGAATAACTATTTGCAACACGAGTTAACAACTATATATAGCACCAGTTAGTTTCTTTGCATTTTCTTATTGAAGTGTTCAATTCTCATTCTTTAAGATAGCACCATGTTGAAAATAATTTACTTACTAACATTGAAGTACTAATAAATTAGTCATGTCTTCCTTTCAAATTTGAAAACTGTTGTAATGGTACTTCATTTGGGGAAGAAAAAAAAGAACAGAGTATGTTAAAAAAAAGTACTAATAATTACTTATTATATTATGATTTCCGTGTAGAAAAAAAGAGAAGAAGATAGAGCTCCACGGTTGTATGCCATTTACTTGGTGAACTACTGATTTGAATTCCCCTTCTAAGAAAAAGGTTCAAGTGGCGTTTTACCCCTAAATCAAACTTCATTCGCCAATTTTTCATCATTAGTCGGTTTGAGTTTCCACTTAGTTTTAACTGTTTAAAGTTGTAAAAATAAAACATTTTTTCAAATAATTCATTTTTACAAGTGAAGCACTTGTCAAAACTGTCATTTTCCGCAAAACCCATTTTCTTTTAGTGTTTTGTTCGCCGCATTACTCACAAAGAAAAAAAAACAAGTATCACAAATCGACTATAGATATAAGAATATGATATATGCATAAGTCAAGTGAAATGAAATGGTTATATTTTATAGCACACATGCATGAAGCTTGAACTCAAGAGTATTTGAATTTATAATGCTTTGCTATTGTGTCTATTACACCACTAGATATCAACTCATCTTGATGTACACATACTAATTTGCTTATTAATATCCAATTGCATTGTTTACAATGATGTTCTCTATACTTTGACTACTGCACTATAATAAACTAGTGTTACAACTGCTAACGGAGAACAGCGACAGATGACAATGGAATAAACTAAATTTGTGTTTCCTAATGGTACTTATATTGATTATGTATTCCATAAATTACAGTTACGTGCTAGATTATGTCATGCATGCTATTCGGTTCATATTATTTTTTTGACTATCCAAACATCGTACGTACGTAGCTTTCTCCTATATATTGTATACGATTTTAATTTTTAGTTTTATTCAGGCAACGTATGATCATTCGTCTATACATATATTTTGAGGGGAAGTCTAATTTTTCTATACTGGATGTAGATTCTAGACTGAGGTAGAGAGAAAACGTCAGAATGACATAAGCATGCGGTGTGATGTAAAAAGACAAAAAAAAAACTCATACATGGAAGAAGATGAACATGTAAATTGTACAGTGAGGGTTTGAGAAAGCAAAAAAAAAAAAAACATGAGAGAAAGAGACTGTCGCTGAGACAAACCCACACGGCCATTCTCATGGCCTTCCATCATCCCATCATCGACTACTTCTATTTCCTTAGCTTTTTTATTTTTGATCCGTTGTCTTCCCTCTTTTCAGACGGAAATCAAATCAGATTTTCAATTTCTAAGAGTAAGACTACATACTCAAAGATTATCAGAGTAACATGTAACATACACAAATATACTATGCATTCTAATGCGTAATGATGTTTCTATCTTTCAAAAGAAAAATCTTATTACCAGATCATGCATTTTATATATGATAAACGAAATATTACATCGACAAAAGAAAAACTCGAAACTATCAAATATATTGTTTATAAAAATTATCTAACGATAAATATATCATTATATGAATTTGTGTTCCAACCCTAATCCCCCACGATCTCTTTCTTTAAATAAAGGGACCCTTAAATAAATAAGTTAACATTCTTTTTTTTGTCGGCATAAATTAACATTGTAAGAAGGGTTCATGCATGTTTTCATATTAGAATACAGTAGATGTTGACAAAGAAAAAGAATACAGTAGATAATTTCGTAAAGTTAAAAAGTTAAGGGTAACAAGGTAAAGGTAAATGGTTTATATAGTCCAAAACGATTATCATCATTACGCCAATGACCAAAGGATATAATTGATTAGATCTCGACCGTCATAATTTTTTGGTTTGTAAAATATTTGTGTACACACACACTAATGCTCTCAACTTTTCTTGTCGCCTCGGTTTGACGTTTATCTCACAATTCGTCCTTTTAAGTCAACCTCTGAGTGATTTAATTGTTTTTTTTGTCAACGATTTAATTGTTTACACGTTCTGTGTTTTGCTTCAGTATTTTATTCCTTTGACATAGGTTTATCCTTTAATTGTAGGGGTAAATATTTGCAGGATGTTTCTAGTTGTGCCAAAAATTATATGCATTCATAAAACAGATAATATCACTACAAAAAAAGGTAGTTTTACATTATTTATTTTGAATATATGCATTAGTTATAAATGATGTAAAAGAGTTTTACATCACTTAAAAAGAGTGATTCTGAAAATAGATGCAAATAATTTACATCACTTCATTCTTTTTTATCAAAACTGAAATATTAAATTCAGTGAGATGCATGGTGCAAATAAATTAGACGATATTATGATGTACTATTCCAAGTAAAACATTAGATACGCATTACATTTGAAGTGACGGGTCTTCATATATTTTCCACTATCATCAACTATTTTTAAACAAGCTTAAACGATGAGATCTTAAACAAGCAACCAAAGGGTAAGTACCCACCTCGTACTCTCCAACCACCGGTTGAAAAGCTTCCACCACCAAAACTTAAAGCTGATGGGAGTCTCCGCTTTCCGTGGGCTGCGAGATTAAGTCCTCAGTCGCGAAATATTTACCGAGCCGCCACTCCAACATACCGTCTTGATGGCACACCTGAAGTATCTATTCCTTCGAAAGTGCTCAAGCTAGGTCCGGAGAACAAAGACGAGTATATCATTGGCAAGTTTCACAACTGTTCTTTACCTCCGGGTGGTTTGGTACATGCCGTGGTAAATAGAATCTGGGGCAGAAGCTGTAAGATCAGTTGTAAGAAGCTTGGTGATTCATCTTTCATGTTTCATATTCCACACCAACCTACTCGTCATTGGGTTATTCAGCGTGGTGTATGGCATATTGATGATTGCTTACTTTTCGTTTTGCCTTGGACTCCAGAAGGCTCTTTCAAAATTCCTGAAATTTCTACACTGCCGGTATGGGCCACTTTGAAGAACATTCCCGATTGTTGCTACTCGAGATTAGGAATAAGTCATGTTGCTTCAGGACTTGGAGAACCCATTCTTACTCATAAACCTCGACTTGATCCTACAAGTATGGGTGAAGCAAAGGTTTTAGTTGAGATGGAGCTGGATAGAGACTTCCCGAAGCTTATTGCCTTGGATGATAAACAAGGTAATATTTTCCTGGTTAATGTTGATTACACTTGGATTCCATCTATGTGTGAGAGGTGTGGTAACCTAGGACACAAAGCTAAGAGATGTCTCTTGCCTTCTATGACTGCTCAGGTTTCTGCTTCCACATCGCCTTCAACAGACACCCGTTCTGAGATTCCTATAGTGGATATAGATATTATCCCTCAGCAAAAGGATAATAATCATGCTAAACAGATAGTTGAAATCTCTCCTGCTTTGGAACATAATTTGGAAGTTGATGTTCATCATCTTTCAGCTCCTACAGTTGATAGAGATGATACTGAAAACCCACTGTATGCGACTTTATCCTCTTCTTCTCTTGTCCATCAGGAGAACCACACTGCTACACCTAACTCTTTCAACATTTTATCCACATTAGTAGACTCGCAGTCTATTCCCACTACAGCATCTATTATGGAGTCCTCTCCATCAAACATTATCAACTCTGAGGTTTGTGAAACTTTTGTTGTTGGTCCCTTAACCACAAAGCTTAACCCTTGTGCATTTGAGAGTCCTTCTCATTTCACAGTGTTAAGAGATGTGGATGAAGTTGTGTTAGAGCCAGCTAGCTCGCTCAGCTTGACAAGAGGTGGGAGGGAAACAAAACCTCCTACCAAATTCCAAGACATGGAATGGAAGACGGTTCGAGGGAGAGGAAAACGTGGCCATCGCGGTCGTGGTTCCTATCACTAGTTACTATCTTTCATTGTATTGTTGGTTATTCTGATCTCTATCTTTGTTGTTTCATAGATTGGGATTAAATCATTCATGAAACTTGTTTCATGCAAACTCTACCCAACTATAAGACTCATAGTCTTATCTTGTAATAGTTTATGTTTTTAATTTGAAAGCCCTTATTCAAAAAAAAAAAAAATCATCAACTATTTTTACATATATAATTAACTGCGTTATAAATATATACGCACATGTAGACAAAAAGGTCTTATATAGTTAATTAAACTTTTTTTTTCAAATTAAGGCGAGATTAGTAAAAAATGGTATAGGCGGAGCCTGGGTAGATATTTTCGAGACGAAGAAGCGAAGTTGTACCATTCATGTTGACGTCAACGGTTATATCATTATATGCATTAGTTATTTTATTTTTTTTGGTTCAACTTCAACTTTATATTGACCAATTGTATAAATTGACCAATTGTGAAATATAAGATTACAACCTGTACAAGATTTTAACCCCACACACAATACCGGAATATAGTATCACTTTAGATCACATAGATGGATCCAACGCTACTCAATCTAATCCGGCATTGTATTTTCCTCCACGACGAGGACAAGTTCATCCCATTACCCGGAATAAACCGCCTCTTAGACCCTTAATTTGACCTCAAGATACAACGACAACAATTAAACACAAAAGAAAAAGAATAACTCAGTTGGTACTAATCTAAAAACAGACTGATGGTCTCCTTATGATTCGAGTTCAGTCCGTGAACCACAGTACCAGAAGGCGCATTCCAACCTGAGCTCCTCGTCCTTCCGGCCATCACTGTTCCTCGGCTCCTTTTTTCGAAATTCCGAGGGAAAGCAGTTCCTCGGAAATTCCCGAGGAACTTATTTCCCTCGGAATTTTCCGAGGGAAGAAAGTTCCTCGGAATTTTCCGAGGGACTGATATTCCTCGGAATTTTCCGAGGGAAGAGAGTTCCTCGGAATTTTCTGAGGGACAGAAGTTCCTCGGAATTTCCCGATAAACATTCCGAGGAATATTTCGTCGAAACTTCTGAGGATTGGACCATCGGAATTCCATCGAAATATTCCGAGGAAGGCATCCCTCGGTATATTCCGAGGAACCTTCCGACGAACTTTGTGTCCTCGGAGTTTCCTCGGAATTCTGTCGGAAATTTCGGACGGAATTCCGAGGAAATATGAATTTCCGAGGAGATATTTCCGAGGACTTTTTTCGACGGTATGTCGTCGGAATAATATGTCCTCGGAATAGCTTTATTCCGACGACATACCGACGATTTTTTCCCTCAGTATGCGGATGTTTTCTTGTAGTGTCAACACCAGAAGGCGCATTCCAACCTGAGCTCCTCTTCCTTCCGGCCATCACTGTCTGTATCCTCAGCCTAAAACCAAACACGAGTCTGGAATGAAAAGCGACCTAGATAATGGCGTCGTGAAACGGGAACACTAAGTCGCGGCTTCAAGAAGTGTGTAGTTTCTATCACAGGGGCGACCACCAGACCGTCACCGGCGCTTGGATGTAGCAACTCCACCGCGTTTCGCTAGCAAAGTCTCCACCTCTGGTTGACAACTCCATCGTTGAAAGACCTCACCACGCGTCGCCTCCAGAATCCTGAGAACCCCTTTCTGCCGTCCGTTCACACTGCTCCTCCAGAAATCTTACCGCCACGAGGTGGAGAAGAAGTCTACGCCGAGTCACGTGCCATCTCCGTGAAGATTTTTTCATAGATCTCAAAAATAGAAAACTGGATCTGACACGAATCTTCGTTCTAAAAGCCGACTCTCACCACCCTCGACCTTCCTTGGGTCTCGCCGCCTGTCCATGGAACGCCGGTATCTGCCTCCGTCTGTCGCAAAGGACTCTTTGGAAGAAGATCTCAGACAGTCACAAGGCGAGCATGTCGACTTAGGATAGAGAAGAGAGGGTGAGAGCAAAGGGAAAAGGAGATTAGGGGGAAGGGGACGCCTCCGGCGCCAGATGCGGTGCCCGGAGCTAGGGTTTGGTGCTGCTGGTTTTGTTTCTTAGAGAGAAGAGAGAGCGATAAGAGAGAGAAGCCCTTTTGTTGTTAACATGCATTAGTTAATTATTAAATCAATGAAAACTCACATCTTTGCTTTCACCAATTTTGTTTTTCATCTATAATATATTAAAAACAGCCGAAAGCCTAAAGAAACCATACAATAGGGTCCATCCCCTATAAGCCTAAAACAACGGGCCAAACAAAAACAATAAACTAAAAAATATGGCCTCCGGCCCAACTACCAAGTCGGACAAGCCGACGAAAACACGCCTTAAGACACGCGTGTTGTTTTAACCGAAAGAGGAGAACACATGTCATCACCTCAACAACAAGGAAAGACACGCGTCACAAGATTATCGCACCATCACCGATCGTGACCCAACCGCGAGGTTACCATCGGCGAAGAAGAAAAACGACAACAAATTTCGCCGGAACACGCTGGAATCAGAACCACAACACCAGATTCAACTGAGACCTTGACCAGAACCACTGAAACCACCTGTATTGGAAGATTAATGGATTCAGTTTCTTCAATCGTACACGTCGGAGAGAATCATCCAAGCTTAGGCCCCCACCACCATAACGAACCCTTCACACACCTCGAGCACACCCGAGGAACCCAAATGACACCACCCAATCTTGCGATACTTTAGCCAGCGATAACCATCGAAGACGAACGGAACAGCTCGAGAAAGAGCACGCAACGTCATCAAAGTTTCATCGCCGGATAGTTCCGCCGAAGGAAGCGCGAACCACCAGAAGAAAAGCCGGCTACACGCCGTCAAGGGGACTGCCGTGTACCAGAATTGGTAATCACAACTCGTGGAGGGAACCACCGCGATTCTCGATCTCTCAAAAATCTCAGAGAGAGAAGAGAGAGAGAGAGTCTACCATTCCCATTTCTAAGTACGCTTTCACCAATTTCAGTTTCTCCTCTCCGTGATTTCGCAATATATAAAGATAAATATTTAGGGTTTACCTCCTAGGTAAACTTATAAATTCACCGCACTTCTAATATCTAATCAAAGTGCCACATCTATTAATACATAAAAAATATCAAATTAAAATAAAATAACTACAAAAATAACGTCAATTTTAACGAGGCTTATGACGTTAACGCCGTCAGCTAAACCCTAAACCCTAAATCCTAAAATCTAAATCTAAACTCAAACTCTACACTGTAAACCCAAACTTTAGACCTGGTGATGCAGAGAACCAGTCAACCAGATTGCGTTAACCAAAAAAGCTTTACTTGAACTGAACTGGAAGTAAGTACAACTTAAGAATGTTTCGTTTTTAGTTGTCATGCGACCTCTTTATTTTTGATGTTTCTGAGACAGAATAAACTCAAAAAATGTTTGGACAGGTCAAACAATGGAATAGAAGATATGTGTATGGACCAATGTAACTTGGCCAGCAACGGTATGGTTATTCCTCTAAAGCTAAATCTAACAAGCTACATTATCTTTCTTGGTCTCTAAGATTCATAATTATTCTGGATTTAAGCTTTGAAGCCAAAAAAAAAACAATACCAATGAAACTAATGTGACTGGTTTATTTCCAAAACTTATTTTTTGATGTTAACATTTTCTTTTTGCCAGTGCTAACCATACCAGAAGCTCAAGTGGAGTTTGCTATTCTAGCGTACCATCTTTTTTTTCAGAGTGATTTAAATGTCAAAGCAACAGTATGAGCTACACCAACAAAAATAGAAGACTGAAGCTTAAGGAATTAGAGTTGCGATTAAAAGAAAATTAGAAGCCAGCCTCCTATTTGGTACATTCTATTACATTTATGCAAAAAGCTGCACTGGTGTCAATGCAACAGTCGCGCTTCTCTACTATTTGGTACATTCCATTACATTAACGCAGAAAGCTGCACTGGTGTCAGTGCCTCACAGAGATTCCATTACACCCACGACTAGAATAAAACAGCCTGGGCAAGAAATAAAGAAGGCGATCAGAAGTCAGACATTCTCTTTTGGTAAGTTTACTTTGCGGCTGTTGAATGTTGAATCAAGGTATTTATGTGACATATATCTTCTTACTGATTAACAAATGCTCTTTTATTTTCTATCCTAGGCTACCAATTTTTTCCATGGATATAGGGTGTGACCGTCCAAGCAAGGTAATTCATGCCAATTGTATGCGTCTGTGATGTGCATTATCTGGTTATTTATGCGGAGTACAAAGTCTTTATATTCCTTAGCTGCTGTCCTGAGGACTTGAAAAAAAACAAAATATTATGCGACTCCAGCCGGTGCTTTTGAAATCGGGCTTGAACAGCTTGAGTTAATGTGCAAAGTTAAGAACATTGCTTCTCTTCAACTATAAGGAGACAAGCAAGAGAGTGTTAAAACCTTCAACAAAGGCAATTCATATCTCAGTAGAAAGAAGAAGTATGGTCAGAAGAAAAAAGTGATGATGAGCTAAGTAACTGGACCTGATCTTCCTACCAAGTCCTCTAAGGCCTTGGCTGTATCTTTTCTGCCATAAGCATATCAAGAAAAAAAAACAATGTCCGTCTAGCTCCCAGGAGCAAAGGAGGAGTTAGTTTCCAGCAATGTCCCCGTCACAAATGTTGTTTGTCTCCATCAAACATTTATAAATGACAATGTTAATTTTAGCTTTTAAATTTAAAATATTAAAGAAAATAGTTATCTTTTAAAGATAAATTTAAAAAGTGATATCAAACTTGGGGTAAAGTTTTATATTAAAATTCCTAAGAAATCAGAATATGCATTTGTTTCTCCAAAAATTCTAAAAGTGATGTTCATGTATAAATGCCGCTTCTATTTTTTCCTTCTATGTTTTAAAATTATTTTTTCAATAGAACTTTTGGTTCATACACTATTATTCTTTGTAATTAATTAGCAAACAATTTATCCATAACTGAATATTAATTTACAGAAGTCTGACACCAAATAAGATATAAGCTTATTTATTATAATGTTATCAAAATTATATTAGACCAAAGTTACAAAAACAACATTTACACATTCTAAAAAAATCAAGTACAAATAAAAAAAATTTCTTCAACTAAAATATTGGTCACTAATATTGTTTAATACGCTTCCAATTAATATTATTATATAAATTAATATTTTCACTATTTAATAATGTACTGTCACACAAATCTTAAATGGTTTCAGTTCTAAAACAGTCAACAATAATTGATATTAAAAATTTACATAAAACAATATTAATAAATTTAAGTGCATTATTGAACAAATATTTTTTGTTCTGATGTGTTTTACTTATATGAAATTTTGTTCCCTAAAATGTTTCAAATCTTATATACAAGTAAAGTTTGCAAAACATTTCAGGAAAAAAGTAACTCAAACTACATTTCAGGTTACTCCTTTTCATTTCATATACTGTAACTGAAACTTATTTGACATTAAAATAGCTATGTGCAACAGCATATAAAATCTTAAAAGTCATATATATCAAAAAATTACCATAAAAGTCAAAATAGTAAGTTGTAAATATTTTTTAAACACTATTTTCATTACAATCAATGAAGATATAAAGACCAGCGATTACCATAATTCTGACAAGAACAGTCCGTCGAACCAAACCAAAAGTCCATGGAAACAACATCTCACATATGGGAGACAAAGATCAACATAGAGATAACACAATCTTTAACTTTACCAATCAAAATTAAATAAACAAGGATCAAATCATAAGAAACCAAGAACAAAACAATGTACGTTGACTACAATAGAGCTCCTTTGAACAAAGACAAGGCGAGGACTCCAGACTAGGACCTCTGGCTTGCATCTCCTGCTATATAGAATAGCACATGCAATATAAAGACCAAAGTTTCATACACCAGGAAACAGAACAATTAAGTTCATTAGTCGTCAACCTGAATGGCAGAGACAGAGAAGAGAACTCGAAACACTATGTAAAGCTTGATAGAAGAAGAGATTTTGATAAAATCTTAAGGGTAATGAAAAGGAGCGAAACAACTCACAATCGAGTTCAAACTTGCTCGAAAGATCGAGAAGGTCGAAGATCGAAACCAATAGTGACCCAAAGAAAGCTCAGAGACGACATGCAACACAAACAAAACAACACATGGTTTCAAAGATAAAATCAGATCTGGAGGGTAAGAAAACCCAACCCGCTTTAACTAGCTATATCAAGCAAAGAAGATCGATTCACATTGCATTGAGATCATCAATAAACTAATTAATCTCCTGAAAAGACAAAATCAAAACATGATTAAGTTACCCAAAAAGAAGAACATGAAGAAAACCAGATGATCTCAGTTGACAAAATATGATAAAAAACTAAAATCAAAGATCCAACTTCGGCTCTAAGGGAGTAACCGGAATCAGAGAAGAAGCGTAACAATAGATAATGAAAGAGAGAATGAAAAGTTTTTTTTATGAAAGAAAAAGATTAAATTTTTCTCACGGCAATAGTAAATTGTAAATGATCAAATAAACACAATTATTCTAAAATTAAGATAATATTTATATATGATAAAATATGATATAAATTTAAAAGTATATATCCGCGCGTAGTGCGGAAAAACGATTGTAATAAATATATAGACGAGAAAAGTAGCCACAAGATTATACTTTCTTAAGTCTTTCGTATATGTTATCAACTTTTTTGTTGTGTTTACCTGTTTTGTCATTTAGTTCGTCGCCATAATCAATTCTTTCATCACTTACTACGGAAAAAAATCAATATCCAAGACCTTTTTTTCCGTCGTATGCATGTACGAGGGAATAGTTCATTTATTCTGATGCATATATGTTATATGTACATTTAAAAGTATATACAATACTAATATTATTTTGTAGTCATGTGTCATCATTAGAATAATTCTTAAAATTCTTAGAGAAATAGATTGGTCCATCTAAATATAAAATAAATTTTTTATTAAACTAACCATAAATACATTATTAATATGCTTCATTATTTCTTTAAATAAAATAACAGAATTTTCTAATGTAGCTAAAGTATATATGACAATTAATGATTTTGAATAATAAAGGTTTGATAAAAATAAGGGTGTCTTATATTATATTTGTTTAATTTTAAACTATTTAAATAAATTAAAAACCCATAGTAACCATATTCTAAAAAATTAAAAATTTCTTTGTATGTTATATTTTGAATTTTTAAAAGCGGTTATAAATTACTAAAATTGTTAAAAATTTCACATTCAAATTTTGTGATCCATGGTTTAAATTTTTTGTTATGACTTGATACAAATAAATAAAAAAATCATATAAGTTGAAAGTCTCATTTAATAAGTATTAAAAGTAAAAGATATATATATATATATATCATTTTAAATTAAATTATATGACCATATACAAATATATAAATATCTTAATTTTGAAATTTACTGTGAACAATTTGTTTTGATAAAAAATTAAAAAATATTGAAAACTTATTTTTAAAAATATTATAAATCACTTAAACTATTAATCTCACGGTGAAAAATTTTTATCAGTAATTTAAATATTTTGCTATAACACATACAAATGATAAAAAAAAATATGAGCAAAAATTAACATTTAATAAATATTAAAATATTCTATATATATGTTACTATTATTTAAATTTAATTATATACCATATCAAATAGAAAAAAAAAATTTGGATTAATCAAATTTATTTATATGTTCTCACTAATTTAATTATATAAGTAATAGTTACCGTTATTTTAATTATTCAATATATATTTTTTATTTTTATAATATGTTAAAAACATATAATGTATAAAAAATTATATATATAATGTTCATTCTGTGCAAGGCGCGGATCTTAACCTAGTACTAATATTATTTACATACTATATACTACTAATAAGTAATATAAGCCGCCCAGAAGCACTAAGACGCAACACGCAAGCAGAATAAGAAGAGTTGAAGGAATTAAAAACAGCTAAGACTTCAACTTGGGCAGATCGAATGGATGTGTTGTCCGTCTTAATATGTCTTCTAAAAGTCATAACGTGACAAAACCCCTTTTCTAATATAATATTAATATCTTAATTCTTTCAACTACCTTATGATATTGAATATATTAGTTAATTAATCATAATCTCGCGCACTTAATTCGTCGATTGCTTCATTATTATTTTTATTTATTTTTCTTCTTTCAATCATATCTCCGCCGTACTTGCTTATTCTAGTAGCAAATCTTACCCTTCACAAATGTTATGATTAATTGATTATTACATTATTTTATATTTTAAACCTATGTAATATTAATATTATGTAAAAGCTACATTAAGGTCAGTTAGTGGTAGAGTTAATATCCATATTGATGACTTCTACCTTCGGATAATTCAAGTTTTGATTTGTTGGTAGATATGTTAAAAAATGTGTGTTTCTCTTGGAATTTTCATGATTAATAGTCTTTGGTTTAAAGGAAAACGTAACAGTCTAAGACTAATATAATCTATTCCTATTACTACAAGAAAACAAACCCCAACCTCGTCATTCCTTAATTTATTATGTAAGTCTAACCTGACCCTAATTATAATTTAACATTTTTACCAAAAAAACCCTAATTCATAGTTCATACTATGTGACTGTCCTCGGCTTAGCCATTGTTTAAAAGTTTTCTGATTTCACTTTTGTTTTAAAATTTCAAGAATGTTAAAACGTTATATAGTTAAAAATCTAATAGATCATAACTGCGATATTGTCCTAGTGATTATAAAAACTAATTTGATAATAGGATTTTTAGTTAAGCGTACCTCTGAACAGAAGTATGAACTTACATATCAGTTTCGGAAAAAAAAAGTTGAACTTACATACTTATATTCGTTTAAGTAACATCTTAATTAGTTATTTAAATATATCCTGAAAATAATTACTTAAGTGGAAAGATTAATAATCGAGTTGATAATTTATCAATAAACCTAATGTATTCATCGTCACCAACTTTCCCACCCGTCCTAGCCCCACAGAGATGTAGACCAAATCATAATCCTTCTTTCTAGAGGTCATTAACGATTTCTGTTTTTAAATTAGTATAATAGGGGTTGACATATATACAAAAACATGTTCACCCCTCCTAAATAACATCTTATCTGATTGTGACTCTCTCTGATAATACGGATGAAATCAAAATACCAGTTCAGATGTTTTATTGTGTGTGTAATATACGAGGTATATGCTGTCCATGATGTATTTTTATGGGAATTTCATTTGACATAACATTCATATATTTAACTTTTTATTTTTTAATTTATCGTTTAAAAAAAAATATCGTAAAATGTTATTTTTCGTAAATAAAATAAAAGAGAAGTTTTAAGTTAAACGAGACTGTCAGATTATTTTTTGTAACAAATTAAAGTGGTTGTATCCCTTGATTACTCGTGTAAAGCTAAAGCAGTTATCGATACATTAGAAAAAAAAATATTTGATAATTTGGTGGTTTTGATTGGTGACCACCATTAGATGAATGAAAAAAATAAACAGAATGAAAAATAAATTTTTATTTGAGAAACTGAAAAAAAAAATTTGTTTATTTTGTTCATCATTAGTATTTTCGAAGAATTTTTTTTATATATTTATTCTTCCATAAAAAAATTAGAGAAAAAGTGGGATCCACATATTAATAATTTGACCAAAAGTTTGATCTAATTAATATAAATTTTGAGGAACAAAAATTTGCCATAATTTTTTTTATATCAACATAATCACCAATTGAAGCAGTATTTTAGTTGCAGTGACTAGTATATTAGTGAGGGAGAAATTCTTAGGTTCACCCTTAACGAGGTTGAGTTACTTCTCAGAAATTTCGGGTAAAAATACGTAAATGGATATTTGTGGAAAAAATGAAAACTTTAAGTGGTCTTTAAAAAACATTAAAGTATGACAGGAACTTACAAGTCAACAAAGAAATAAATATGTAATATCATATCCTTAAGAATAGGAGTTGACATATTAATTTACTTATTTTTTCCCCTAGTGCTTTCAAATTTGTTTTTTAAAGAATTCATCTTATCAATAAAACAACAATATAAGATTGACAACAAAACCAAAAAAAACAAAACCAAAAAAAAAACCGAAAAGGTTGACAACAAAACATCATAGAAGTGATATGGACAACCATTCGGGACACATCTCTCCGAACATTCTCCCGATCTCTATTGTTTGGGCAGGCTCATTCTCATTCAAATCACTATTTCTTAAAAGGTAGGTACCAATCTTGAATTAATCTTTCAAAACCATATTTTCCAAATTAGATTAGTTTTTATCTAATATTTTAAATATCTAACATATAGTATACAATAATTTGGTGCATATACATGTGTATCAATATCAATTACTTTTTCAAAAGCCGCTGCTAAGTTTCAATATTATAGAGCTAGACTAGTATAGTTTTTTTTTGTAACACATTCTTCATTAATAACTTAAACTGTCGATTTGTAGCTGTATATATAACGTCTAGTGAAATTTATATGATTGCAGTTTTAACTAAGAGAAAATATCATTTGCGACGATAAACCAACTTCTAACATATAGACTAAAACGTATAGCACTAGACTATTCGTTGATGATACAACATTCATATTTTCAATTTCAATCGTCATCAATATGTGAAAAATTTGTAAGAGCACTGCATAAGATCATATTAGGTTGTCGTGATCGGATGATAGCAATACCTCATTTTTGCATCATAAAATATAATGAATTAAGCAAAATATTTTATCAACAAAATAATATATTTTATTGACAAACAAACAAAAACATTTCTTTACTCCAAAAGGGAAAAAAGGATTGATGATAACAATACGAAGAGAGCAAATAATGGAGACACTTTTGTTCTGCTTTTCTCGATCTGCCATGATGATTGATTATATTCTTGAGACTAAACTTACTTATTATACTTAATTGAATAATCTTAAAGAGAAAGTAACGTTTGTTTAATTCTTGGACTTTGTGCATTTGATTATCACATAATGATTAACCTATAAGATTATAAAAAGTATATATAGTTTGCCTACGTTTAGAGAGAGGTTTAGCTTTTTGTACCAAAGGAATTTGTATCTTTGTTATTAGACTTAGAATGCTTGCAACATGATAAATAATGTTGTTAATGAGACTGATACAAGACAAATAATGTTGTCGGTACAAATGTTTAAAACATATATTCCCTCCGTTTCAATATAGACAATGTTTTAGTAGAATTTTATTTCAATTTACATCAAATTTTGAGATTTTAAGGTTAACTTTAACTTTATTAGAATCTATTCAACTAATTAGATTTTATTATCTTTTTGTAATTGGTTAATTAATTTTAAAATTATATCTTTATCATATTTTTTAGAGAAATGTATTTTTTCTTAATCTTTGTGCACTACTACAAAACATCAAATATTATGAAACAGATGGAGTATTAGTTTATGCATATGAAAAAGATTAATTGTTCAGTTGAATCGTTTTTACAAAATATTTTTTCAATATTGATATAAATAAACGTATCATAATAAAGCTAGTTTTCAGTAAGTATTTTTGTATAATCCTTCAAACCGACAGAAGTTTTTTTTTTTTTTTTGTATATGAGAAACAACCATTTTTTCATATTAGTTGAAGTATAAGAATTATTCAAAGGGATCACAATTAAAAATTTACATACACAAAAGTTTTTTGTATTAATTTAATTAAATGCATTATAATATAAGTATTATTTTAGGTAGAGATGGGTATTTATTTAGGTAATTTCTCCAAACCGACTAAAGACAATTGTATTTATTTTTCTTAAGAAACCTGCAAACAAACAAAAATATACAAAATCCTTATGTAAAACGTGGTTATAAACTTGGAAATTGCCGACAAAGAATTGGAAGTCTTTGTCTGAGTCAGAGGGTCTTCAAGATGTTTGAAAAGAACAGGATCAATCAGACAGTTCGAATCTTGAATCGGTTTTCTCAATAAAAATAAAATGCCGTGGACCCTGTCAGACAAAGTAGTCTGCAAATTCATCATAATACAAAACATGAATAGTGTTATGATGAAGAAGCATCTTGACAGGTATATTCTGTTAAAGCCCTACACAACTTGAAAACTTGCAAGTGTTCAAAGACTTGGCTTATTACTAAACATCTTCTCATCTTTCGCTGTGAAGGGATAAATATTGTTTGAAGTAGATAGAACAATCTCTCAAATGCAAATGGCCAAGTAACATAAGTGAGTGTGTGTAAAGTTACAACTCTGTTACACTTCAGTTGTCGATATACAAAACATCGTCTTTCGACAAGTTCATTTTCCCATTCTTCCTCCTCCCTCCTCTCCTTTGAGCTCCATCAGATTCTCCTCTCTGTTAAAAACATATCTGAATCATAAGAAAAAACGAAGTGAAAACATAATGATGGTGAAAGAAAAAAGAGACAAACCTTCCTCAAGACAAAAGAGAGGTATAGATATGCAGCTTCCCATTCATCAGCTGATAATGTGCCTGAAAAAGAACAAGTGAGTTTATGTTTCAATAGAATCAAAACGAGTCATATGAAGTCGAACAAAGACTTACTCTGATCTTGGTTACCATCACCCAAAGCACCAAGCCTTCTCATGAGCTCTACAAACTCTGGTTTCTTCATATACTCATGGACAAACTCGTGTGAGTTCTTCACAAACACCAACTCTAAATCATACTGTTCACAAGTTCATGGGACAATGTCAAGCTTATACATACACATTCGAAAAAATAAACAGTTTCTAAGCTAAGCCTATGAAACATGGAGAGGAGGAAATGATATACCTCTTCGGCTAAAGACTTGAAGACGTTAAAGGGCACAATCCATTCAGGACAATCAACAGCATCCTACCATACAAAATTTGCATGATACCTCTAAATGTGTAACCGTGGTAGACTACTAAGTGAATAAGATAGAAGAAAAATTTAAGTACCTCAAGATGAAATACGTATTCAATACCAAAAGGGCTGCTGGATTTGAACTTCTGAAGGAGGATACAGCAAGAGTCATCATCAGAATAGGAAATGAGAAAGCTATTAAAAGTTTTGGTACTGAAGTAACAAAACAAGTATGACCTTCTGGGAATGCTCTTCACCAAAACGAATCCAGTATACACTATTACCAATCTCCAAACCTTCAGCTGCGTATTCAGACAACAACAAATAACCAAATTTAGTTTTGCCAAAACCAAGAATCAAGTGCTAATAAAGATAAAAGATCAAATTGTAAAGCAAGGAGACAGAAAAAAAACATTAAGAACCTTCTCGGAGTTTTTTAATGATAACATTGGCATCTGGCATTGTTCCTATAAAGACGCCTCCAGGACGAAGTAGAGCTGAGACATTAGCCAAAGCTCGCCGTGCACGTGCCTCAGTAGTCCATGAGTAATGCATAGCAAACTACAATTAGTACCCAATGGCTTGCCAAATTTAGAATCTTTAACCACACCATGAACCTCATTTCACCTAATACTTAATCTTGAGGAAACAAAAAGAATTGAAACACAGAAAAAAGAACCTGGCAACTGCAAATATCAAAAGGGGCATCTTCTTCAAGAATCTTGTCTAGTTCTACCTGAAGATCATTGAAATGCAGTAAGCATTGAGAGACACCGTGCCACTAAAAACTCCAACGAACTTTATTTATATACCTCAAAACAGTCCCCACATAATAAACGGGAGGAGGAAAGCTGAACTTCTTACGACGTTGGTGATGGTCTGCGTCACCATTATAACGCGTCCGACAATCTTCAATCTGTCACATAAAAACATTACATAATATATATATCAGAAATAAAGATATTCAGCGGTCACTTACCGACCCTTCAGCTATATCGATTCCAACATAGTAACCAACCTTGCCTTGTCCCACTTGATCAAATCACCACCCTGGTAGACCGAAAGCAATCAGTCTTAAGAAACATAACCACTGACAATGAACACAACAAGAGACAATAACCTTCCCGCAGGCAAGGTCTAGAACAGCATCATCAGGACGAGCATATAGCTGGATCAACACACTTTTAATCTGTTTGTTTGCGAAGAAGAAGAACGATAATCAATATCTTTAAACACAAGAAGCCTCCTGGATGAAAGAAGATGCTGTGATTAACCAACCCAATTGTTGAGTTTCTTAGATGAATGATGGGACTAGCTTCTCTCTCTTCCAAAGTCTGGTTTGTTCTTCGACTGTAGTGATCAGCAACCTTCCGTGCAAAGTTCTTTGTGGTATCATCATCCAGAAACTGAGAATCACCTGCTCTCAAACCAAAACGAATCCGACACTAAAGCTTTACAAGTATTGCTTTAAGCAAACTCAACAAACAAAAGTAATCTCTCACATAGCAATAAAATCACAAGAATTGAAACAAGACAGCAAAACACAGTCCTCAAACAAAGTCATCTCTTACACAGTCACACTCAATAAGCAGTAAAATCACAAGAATTGAAACAAGACAGCAAACACACAATCCACTATATAAAGGACACAACTTTTTGTTTCCCAGGGAGCAAAGAAGATAGCTTTCAGGGCAAAGGAATGAAATTAAGATAAAGAAACTGTAAAACCCAAATCGAATCAACAGAAGAAGAAGGGGGGGGACGATTACCTTCAGGGTTTGATTTGAATCTGGGAAGAAGGGGGAGGAGTGGAGCTTGAAGGAGAGATTGGGAGTATCCTCTTTTCATAATAAAGAGAATCTCTGTTTGTGCAAAGGAGGAGAATAGGGTTTATAATTTTAGAGAATCTCTGTTTGTTTGTTTCACGCCGCTCTTCTTTCTGATTTCTGAATCTACTGCCGAACCAAAAAGAAAGGAGTTTCTGGTCGAGTGGTCGGACGTACAAATTTAAAAATATCGATTCCACTGAGGATCGAACTCAGAATCTCTGGTTTCGTAGACCAGCGCCTTATCCATTGGGCCATGGAACCAGATGTTGGTTATTTCACCAAGATATATTTATATTTATAGTATAACACGTTAGATCAGATTATAGACTTTGATAGTATATAGCAGTAGTTCCGGTGCATGTTTGGCTGATAGCCCAAGGTTCTTCTGAGTTCTAAAATGGGAACCCTTTTTTTTTTAAGATAGTTCCTACTGAGTTCAAAAATGAAAATTGGTTTAGTTTTTCTATATTAAAAAAATAAAAGAAGTTGAAAAAAAAATGTGGAGAGATTCAATCAATCAAATCCCAATATAAAAACAGGATTGATGGAAGTTTTTTTAAGTTGTTCACCTCGGCCTGGAAATTCATCATATGAGAGATCAAGTTTCTTCCACATCACAAAATTCATTGTCTAACTGGGATACGCCTAACAGTGGACTTAATCAAATTCATTGTGTCCCACATACATGCAAACAAGCTTCTACATAACTTGACGTAACGACTTGCGACTCCACCTAATCTTCATCGTGATCATCTGCTAACCTTTTTTTTTCCTAAAATTATCTGGAATTTTTTTGCATTTCTAAAATGCCGGTTCTCTGTAGTTAAGGATCATGCAGTTAATTCGATCCACTCTTTCACAATTAATTTTCCTCATTTATCATGACCACTTCAGAGATGCTACCACTCCGACTCCCTTTGTTTAAGGTGAGTTTGGTCTCGGGTGTGAAGTAAACAATACTAGAAATGGGGTCGAACAGAGGCGTTTATTAGATCTTCGAATGATGTAAAAGGTGAGAAGGGAAAAGTGGAGAAAGTAAAAAGAAAGCCGGAGCTCGTGAGAGCTTAAACCGGAAAGTAACAAATAGCAGAGAGATGATTGTA